>NC_090619.1:6936075-6960327 GCF_004359215.1 Bremia lactucae
GTACTTAAGGGGATGGTCAATTACTAAATAATAGTAATTAGACCCAACACTCGGGTGTGGTGCACATTTGTGACCAACCCTTGTGGATGTGATGCACATGGGTGCATTCACATTAGGAGGGATGACGCCCAGCGTCATCCGTGATGACGGCTAGCGTCATCCGTTACGCGAGGTATCTATAAAGATACGCTCGCAATACATATTAAATGATATCTATAGAGATAACATTTTAATTGGTAAAAATAGGTATTTGTATTTAATTCTATTAAATATAAATCAGTCTGAAAACTACTTCCTACTTGGTAAGTGCGCACGAGGAGACGGATTACCGCTCCCGTGACGACACTTAACCAGAGTTCTTAGTGTGTTGGGTGAGGTCGCTAACGCGCCCACCACAACTGCCTCACTGCACGCAAGAGAAGCAGGTTTAACCGCTTCATCGCTGTGCTAGGGGTGTGCCTAAGTAGAGCGTGGCCGCATTACGACGTGCCCGCCTACACTATAACTTCACCTTTAAGGTACTCGGTTTCTTTGAATTCATTGACCCCAAGCACATCCGCTGCTCAGATTTTGCAACTTCAAAGGAGACAAGCCACGTACTACCACTGGACGAATCATGAAAGAATCATCCAAATTTTGACTGCAATATAAAAAGATTTGCTTTTTCAGAAAATTCTAGAATTGTACCTCATGTTCTTGTCTCGGGATCAGTAAAGTGTTTTCATGATGATGTATGACTTTAGTATAATCTGGCGTTGTGTTTCCGATTGTGACTTGTTAAGTAAAAGACAGAAAGCATGCAGTTGCGAATTTACTATTGCAAACGCAAAAATTGGGATCATCTTTTTATCTCGGGGTTTGAAGTTGTGTTTACTTCATACGATGAACAACTCGCTTACTCGACTTCACTTACTTAACTAGTCCTTCCTCTATGCCGGCAACAACCTGCTGATACTGCGGAAATAGTGAAATGTCTCCAGAGTAGACGACGCTAGGAGGACACTGCATGGCCTGTTTTACTACTCGCTGGATATCTGCTGCCGTAACCTGATCAATCTTGGCACAAACCGACTCGGGCGTTTCCCGCTTACCGTAGGTAAGCAGTTGGCGTCCGATGTCTTCATACAAAATCATACGAGACTCAAGATTCATTAAGACCGATGACTTAAGCTGGTTTTTCGCCCGCGCAAGCTCGATTGAATCGACAAGTCGATTGGCAACGCTGAGCATCTGATTACACAACAACGCCACCAGGTTACTGGTATGGGACGGAAGGCAAGCTCCATAGATACCAAGCAGACCCACGTCCGCATGGATGGAAGAAAAAGCGAAGGCTGATTCAACCCAATAGAAGCGATTCAAAACGCTCGTATACAATCGCGAGTACATTCCTTTGCCAGGACCACCAGCAGAAAAACTGTCACCACCGCCAAGCAGAGTATGCAGGACACAGATAGGGACCAGGTCTTCATGGTGCCAGCCACCTGTTGGGAACGCCAACGCTGCATACGAAAATTCTGCTTCTGACTTTGGAAGTGAGTGCAATCCTCCCGTATAAATCACCGGCTCAAGCGTATCGGTACTTGAGGAACTTGACAACTTTGTACCAGCTGGAGCCACCGTCACACTCGCAAAAAACTTTTCTGCATACTTTACGAGGCGAGCATGGTCCACGCCGGAGCCAGCAAGGACCATTTTTTGGGCGACAAAGTGCTTGGCTCGAAACTTTCGTATATTTTCCGCTGCCAGTGCGTCAATCTTGTCCAGTGGGCATTGGAGCGGACGCCCAAGAGACGTGTCAGCACCGTACGCAGCGGCGTGAATGAATTCTTGAAGCATTGCGGGGGGATTTTCTAGTAAATCTTCTGTCTGAATGCGCATTATTGCCTTGATGCCTTCAAATTCTTCCGGAATCAAGTCCACGTTCAGAATGGTGTCAGCAAGCAGCATTAAACCTTTCTCAACGTTGTCACGTAATAAGTCAATCGTGTAAATGATCTGCTCGCGGCCAATCGAGGATGTCGTGAGCGCACCAATATCCTCGACCTCCCGTACGAGCTGCGCATGCGAGCGCGATGTAGTGCTTTTGAATCCAAGGTGCTCCAAAAAATGGCTAACACCCACACTGTCATCGTCCTCAAAGCGGCTTCCTGCATCGATGAAAATGCCAAGCGTGGCTGCCTGGCCGTATGTTTCTTGCGAAATAACTCGTAGGCCTGAGGGAAGCACTGAAGTCTCCGTCAAAGGAGCCTTGAGTTGGCTTGCGGGTTTAAGTTTTGGAAGATTCGGGAGCTCTTGTTTAAGCGACAACTGCGGCTTGGCGTCTTTGGGTACCTCCGGTCGCATAATGTCCCCGGGATCCACAATCCGAGAGGGGGTGTGCCCTTGCGAAAAGAGGTGCGACTGCAATACCAATTGCAGAGGTGGAACGTTATTGACTGGAAGCTTGCCGGCGAAATTTCCTGCGCGACGCAGCGTCTTCAGGCATCGCAGCGACACCATTTTAATTGTGGCGTGGCAATCTCTTCAGCGTTAATTCGTGTGGTCCACATTTGCATCACGGCTCTCCAGCCAATTATCTCACACACACTCATGGCTAAAAAGCGGAAACAGACTCATTGGGCAGTCCGCCACAAGGATAAGCAGGCACGGCGCGAGCGTGGTGAACATAAGGACAAGAAACAACAGTTTGATCGTCGTTCAAACCATGTGGAAGTCATTCATCCAGGATCGTATGCGGCAACGCGTCAAGGATTCGAGACTGCCAATGCTAATTCGGCGTCGCTGCCGGCTAAGCGCCGCTATGGATTGTGGGTGGCTTTTTGCGGCAAGAATTACAGTGGAATGCAAATGAATGAAGGCGTCAAGACCGTAGAGGCAGAGCTAGAACGTGCGCTTTTCGAGGCCGGCGGCATTGCCGACTCCAATTTTGGCTTCTTGCGAAAGATTGGCTGGAGCCGCGCAGCTCGCACGGACAAGGGTGTACACGCCGCTGGCCAGATGGTGACAGCTAAGTTGCATGTTGGTGATGATATCGCTGCCTTTGTAGCTAAAGTCAACATTGCATTGCCCGAAGACATTCGAGTCCTGCAGATAGTTACGGTCACTAAGAATTTTAACGCCAAAATGTCGTGCGATCAACGCACCTATGAGTACTTAGCGCCTACCTTCATCTTTGGCAAGCGGTGTATAAATGCGCCAAATGTTTCGAAGGGTGATGAGGAAAACTTGCCGGTAAAAGCTCTATCAGACTTGCGCGGATCCGAAGCTGGTTTCGATGAAAATGTGGTGATTGATGATACGACACTAGAGACACACAAAGCCTTTCGAATGAGTCAAAATACTCTTGACTGTTTGAATGCTACATTGAAACAGTATGTCGGAACGCACAACTTTCACAACTTCACATCTAAGATGGAGCCCACCAACCCCCGGTCGAATCGCTACATCATTTCTTTCGTGGCCGAGCATCCTTTTTTGCAAAATGATATGGAATGGGTGCGCTTGCGCGTAATTGGGCAAAGCTTTATGCTGCATCAAATTCGTAAAATGGTTGGCCTTGCAGTGGAAATTGTATCTGGCGTTGCCGAGCCTTTGACAATTCAGAACGCCTTACAGCTGAAAAAAATGGATTTGCCGAAGGCGCCTAGTGTCGGGCTGTACTTGGCACAAGCTCACTTTGAGGTCTATAGCTCGAAAATCGCGGAATCGATTCAGACTTCGCACCCACCGCTCGATTTAAAAGATCCTGCTGTTGCAGCCACAGTTGAGCAATTTAAACGTGACATAATATTCGATCATATTATTAAACACGAGATATGCACCCGCACATATGCAAAGTGGTTGCGTA
The DNA here is from genome assembly GCF_004359215.1 of Bremia lactucae. Classification (NCBI taxonomy): domain Eukaryota; phylum Oomycota; class Peronosporomycetes; order Peronosporales; family Peronosporaceae; genus Bremia; species Bremia lactucae. The sequence continues at coordinate 6,939,926 of NC_090619.1, forward strand.
CGATGGAACTGTTGCCATTTTCTTACGCAGCAATGCCATACTTGGCATGGAAAAAAGGAAAAGAAGAGGAAGCTATACTCACTGATCGAGCCGGTAGACGCGAATTGGCAAAGGCCACACGTGCAGAAATCGCGTCTGGTACGTGTGATGCTAAGACGCTACTTGCAGACGAAACAGCGGAGCATATGAAGCTGCCCACTGATAGCTGAATCATTCTGTTGTAATCAAGGATGTGTGTACGCTGCCAAATTTTCTAAACAGTTTAAGAAAAATCTACTCTAATAAGACGGTATCTTGAATAACCGATTTATTTTTTCTATATTTTAAATAAATATCTAAAAGCCGCATAACATGATAAATCTTTGTATGATAGACAAGGATAGAGAAGATTTAGTTTGCGCACATCGCACTTTTGTTAATCCGTCTTGCTAAAGCCGCCGCATACAGAAGACATGTAAAGACATTAACTAGCTGTTTACTTATTGCGACTTGTCAGAGTTTGGATACTTAAGATTTGAATTGAAATGCTTTACATTCGATATCGAATTTCAGAGGCAACTATTTTCGGGGTTCTTTTAATACCAGTACAAGTCTGCAGTACTCCGTTACACCCAAGACAAATTTGCTTGCTGCTTCAGTACAAGTCCACTTCGCACTGTTTCAGTGCGAGTGATGCCTGAAGTCACTTCACGTACACTAGTACGTGCAGAAGAAGACTCTCTTTAAAACATTTGCTTTGAAGAGGGTTAAAAGTAAGCTGTATTTGTAACGGGGCACTACGACTTGTACTGTAACGGGGTGTATCGTTACATGAAATTAAAACTTAAAGGTTGTTAACTAATATATTATCTATAAGGTAGATAGTATTTGGAGGGTACGTCACCTAACGTAAGGCTCCACTCACAACTGAAGCAGTGTGAAGTGGACTTGTACTGAAACAGTACAAGTCGTAGTTCCCCGTCACACCTGGTAGCACTTAGTAGTCCGTCCAAGGACCACATTTCCCACATTTAACATGGACATGTTGATGATAGTGGGAATACGCATCACGTTTCCCCTGAAAGCTACTCCTTTCTAAGTGATATAGAAAGGAGTGCGGTTGAACGAATGAGTTCGACCGTAGGAAATGATGCGATCCTGGCATTACTGTCCAACTTAGACAGAGATGCCCTCCATTCAACTATCGACAAGTTCAATATGAACTTAACGAGATGAAGGAAAAAGTAGCCTTGCTGAATCAGCAAGGCTCTCAACAGGCGGAACTGTTGAGATTACAACAGGTACAGACCCCTGTACCTGGGATGGCGCAAACGCGTCGTCCCGAAACTCTAAAGATTGACATCTCAAAATATAGGGGAGTCGAAGAAGACTCCCTTTTGAGATGGTTTGTCGAATTAGACGATGCCATAAGGGCACGTCACATTATCGACGAGCAAATGCAAATCGCATTCGCTCAATCAAATCTGGCAGGTCGTGCCAAAACTTGGGCATTGGGCCTTAAGTTGCGCGACCCATACGTCTTTGGGTCGCTAGAGGCTTTTAAAACTCGACTCAAACAGACGTTTGAACCATTTAGGGCTGAGTTCAGAGCTCGTTCAGAGCTTCTAAACTCAAGCAAGGCAAGCATGATGTCACGCATATGCCCAGCACATACGACTCTTAGCGAGTTGTATATAAAATGACCCAGTTCATGAACACACGTTGATTACGGTGTTCATGCAAGGTCTTACGGATGGTCCCGTAAAGACCCACCTGTTCCGCTTGGAACTGGATACGCTTGAAGAAGCAGTATCCGTTGCGGAACAGGAGGACTTTAGCTTGAGACAGGCTCAAGCTAGATTGTCATCATATCGTCCACCAAGACGACACGAGTTAGGAGGTCCAGAACCCATGGACCTTTCTTACTCGAAAGCGAGAGACCTCGCTTTTTGAGCAATAAGCGATTGCAGAATTGTAATCGCTGTAAAAAATTAGGACACAACGCTCATGAGTGTAGTTCCCCACGCCCAGCACCGAAAGGCACTGAACGTAATTTTGGACCGTAAGCCAAAAAGGGCAACGGTCGCGGGTCCGACGTTGTTGCGAAATCGCAACAGCGAAGCGGACCGCCAAAAAACGGTCGGGGTCAGTAGGGGCGCAACGCCCTTTTGATCCAGCAACCTCAAGAGAATTTACAAGTCTCTTGACTAAAGTTGCTCCAGACACACAGTCATTATGTGTCTCCGCACCTGGTGATGAGGTATCCCTCATCACCTTGAAGTTGAAAGTGACAAATGATTTGTCACTCAGAGCCCTAGTGGACTGCGGAGCGTCGAATAACTTTATTTGTCGCCAGTCACTATAGGGTCGTAGGCTCAAATATGTTGAGCGCGACATCCCTTCAACAAGGATGACGGTGCGTCTAGCGGCAGGGGCATCGATAACAGTAATGAAACGCGTCGTAAAATTTCACTACACGTTAAAAGATTTACAGTATGATGATGATTTCATCGTACTGGATTTGGATGACAAATTTGATGTCATCCTGGGTTTACCTTGGCTCAGAAAATACGAGCCAAGGATCAGCTGGCAGCATCGATCCGTAAAGATGCCTGCCACTTGTTCATCAGATGGCCATCTGATGAACGTCTTGGAGCGTCCACAAGCGTGGGTATGTACTACGAGTGAGTGCGATGGCCTCACTTGTGGTACGGTCGTTAGTACAATCACAATGTGGAGTCAGCTGTCGGCGGCTGTGTTAATGCACAGGCAGCGCCGAAGGTCCACCACTCGAAAAGGTCGAGTGGATTGGGACATGAATGTACGCTTAGTGGGCGACATTCAAGGAGTATACCGGTTGCCCAGAAAGGACAACACGATGATCCAAGGTCGAGTAGAGAGTCGACCGTAGTGGACCCGACTGTGATAGCGCAATCACACTCGGAAGACGTTGAGGGAAGAGGTCCCCACGTATTTGAGGAGAAATCCCCTCAAATGGTAGAAGTTACTAGACTTCTAAATCCCGAGGGATTAATCCCCCGGCAGCCTGTGGATAAATCCCATGAAGAAACCGAGACATTAAATGTCTTGGATAATAACGGTTCAAGAGTAGGCGCTTATACTTTTGATCTGTATGCGCCTCCGAAGTTAACTTCGGAGATAACTCAAGTACCAACCCTAGAAGTTAAGCGGTTCTTGAGAGATCTGCATAGTGGTAAAATCAAGCAAATCTGCGTTCTCGTCACAGAGGACGAATACGTGAACGATATTTGGTCAGCGATTATTATTGCAGAGAACGAACGGGTTCTCAGCAGCTCATCGATGGACGAAAGTGTCCCCGATGTGAAGACTCGGATCGAGATATATATTAGTCAATACTGGGAGTATCGTAAGACAAATCCTTTATACACGGATTTGATTGAATTTAAGGATGTATTCCCTGAAACAGTTCCATGCGAGTTCCCTAAGGATAAAGGCACTCGACATGAGATCAAGCTCAATATGGACTCGAAGTACTGTGTCATGAAGCAGTGGTCACTGCCTCGTGAACAAGTACTTGCGATCGATAAAGAATTTATCGATCGATTGAAAGCGGGATATGTGAGGAAGTTAACCTCCCCACATAGCTCTCTGACCTTCTGTGTGCGAAAGGCCACAGGAGGGTGGCGGATAGTCCACGCATTCAATAAACTGAATGCTGCAACGGTACCGGCTTAAACACCGATACCTAGAAAATACGGAATCATAGATGGCATGTCTAAGAGTACCATCTTATCGTTTATGGATCTGATGGATGGATTTTATCAGATCCTTATGCGAGAACAAGACATCCCGTACACAGCAGTGAGCACTCCCAGTGGGATGCTCTGGGAATGGCTAGTAATGCCATATGGGGCTTAGTGCAACATTCGATAGATGCGTAACGAATCTGTTGAGACCGGTGCGAGAATTCGCTCTGAGTTATTAACGGTGTATTCGTCTATAGCCGGACTTATGACGGAAAGACGGACGTGGGAGTTCCTTAAAGTCACGTTTATTCTAAAGCATAAGTTGTACGCAAATCTCAAGAAGTTCATATTCGCTGCAAGCGAAATACCACTTCTTGGGTGCAACGTCGGTAAACACGGCGTGCGCCCTGATCCCGAAAAGATCAAGGCATTTACCGATGGTCAGTTCCAGTCGATGTCAAGGGACTTGGAAAGTTCCTGCGTATTTGCATAAGTACTTCCGCAATTATGCCGAGATGACAGTTCATCTCTCTTGTCTTTGAAAAAAAGACGATAAAACGCTATGGATCGCCGATTGTCGGCATTCCTTCGAAGGTATCAAGCAAAGCTTGATGCAATCGCCCATCTTCGCGATTGCAGATCAAGACAGACCATTCCATGCCGACCCGATTTCGAGCCGGCTGCGCGTTCCAACAGTGAAAATAATCCCACTGTTGCAACACTCATTTCAAGTGTTCTGTCATCAACCTTGTTTGATGACTTAAAAAAAAGCCTACGAAGAAGATAAGGGTCCGTTGCGTTTATTGGATTATCAGATAAATGCATCCGATAATACTTTTTTAATATTTACCGGCTTTATATCGATCGTCATCCGATCGATACACAACACGCAACGGCATATTGTATTTCACAGCCCTTGCAGGCGACACTCCATCCCAAATCCCAATGATTTGCGCTTGCGCATCATGTATGAGCGTCACGATGCACCAATAACTGGGCATCGTGGACGTGAGAAAACTTAACTCACAGTAAGTCGCGACTTTTATTGGCCCCGCCAGTATCAGTTTATGCGCAAGTACGTTCGTGCTTGCGAAGTATGTCAACGGGTGAAGCCCAGCCCTTCATCCCGTGCACCTCTCCAACCTCTACAACTTCCAGCAGAGTGTTGGCAGTCCGTATCTGTGGACTTCGTCTTCGGATTTCCCGAAAACGACCACAAAAATAATGGAATCCTTGTTTTTGTAGACAGATTCAGCAAGATGGTGCACCTTGCTGCGGTACCAGAGTCGATTACGGCTCCGGGTTGTGCCCGTGTCTTTATCGACACGGTATTCAAATTCCACGGTTTACTCCGTGAACTGGTCTCGGATAGAGATCCACCGTTATCGGCGGAGTTTGGCAATCCGTATTCTGATCTCTCGGAACACGGCTGACTATGTCAACATCCGATCACCCAGAAACGGATAATCAAACAGCGTCCTCGAAGAGATACTTCGAGGTTACGTCCAATCGTATCCGAATTGGAGCGAGTTTTTACCGATGGTCGAATTCGCCATCAATAATTCGGTGCATGCGTCTACAACGCATACACCGTTCTTTGTGAATGGCTTACGCCATCCTCGCATACCGACCCAATTAGAGGGATCCTCTAGTCTAAGGGGGGGGGACTCGCAGGAGCAAAACCAATTCTGGCTCATGCTCAACACGCGTCGAAAATAACAACGACGCGAGTGATGTCAATGTCGAAGAAAACGACATCGAAAATGAGATTGATCTCATGGCAGTACGCACTAAGCGTACTGAAAAAGACAAAACAAATGAGTTAGCGGAAGAGTTTCTGCTAACTCGAGAATCAATTATCCGTTTCGTTCAGGATTCTATTGCTAACGCAGTGGACCGACAGAAATGGAATGCAGACAAACATGGAAGAGCAAATGTTAATTCATTCAAATTAATGATCTAGTGCTACTCTCTACGGTAAACTTACCTAAACGATTAGTCACTAATGTGGGTAGCATTAAACTACTACCCAAGTTCATTGGGCCTTTCCGTGTACTGCATCGAAGAGGCAATGCGTACACAATAGAATTGCGACGTAGGATGCGAACGCATCCTACGTTTTACGTTGGTCGGCTCCGGCCGTACCATCAGTACGCGGCTTCTTCCGAGGACGGATTTGACCACTCTTTACAAGAATACCCAAAAGATTATTGTGATCGCGAACCAGATTTTCATGTTGAACCTGAAGTTTCTCAGGCCGGTTTCGAAGATCCTCGAAGCTACGATGAGCTGACGACAGCTCATCGCGGACAGCATGATACTTCCGCTCGTACTCCAACAAGGAGTACGCACTCTTCGAACGGTCTTCCAACCGCTCGATATGGTGAGCCTGCACCGTCTGCTCCAACGAGCGACGCTTACCGCGCTCGTGGTCAAGTCCCTCCTCCAAATCATGGAGGAAGCGATCGAGTTTGTCGACCATCGACACTAGATCCGACACATGGGTCGGATTTAATTTTCACTCCTCCGCCACAACCATTGGTGAATTTCCAAGGCTGTCAACGTTTCCTTGTGGAACGTATACTCCGTGATGTGAAGGGGTAGCGAACAAGTTATCTTGTTCGCTGGTGCGGTTTACAACCTTCACATGACAGCAGGGAGCCTCGTTCCCAGCTGGTTGTTGACGTTGAGAGCCTCGTCCGTCAGTATGACGAGACCCATCCAATGGATCATAAGGTCTATCAGAAAACACGCGCCTCTGGCGCCTGTAAATCGATGGCAAAACGTCAATCTCATCGCGCATCTCGATAGAGATGCGAGCCCTTCCCCTGGATCACTGGTGACCCGGCGAGGACGCCGGAGGAGATCGCTGCCCGCGACGCTCTTCATGAGCATTACCTTACGCCGAAGGTAATGACGCGAAGCCAGTATCTGACGCGTTTACGTGATCAAGCTTGTGGGGCTTCGGTGACCTGCATGAGAAAGATTCTGATCGTTTTGTTTCCAAACGAAACAAGGAGTGAAAACGAAGTCTCATTTGAGAACTGGGTTCACCGGGCCCGCAAACTCCGTAATATCTGGAATATCAGAGAGTCTGCGGATTAAGGTGAAGCTTCGCTTCGACTTCGCTAAGCTTTAGGCCAAAGGCCAGTTACGTTCAGCATTTATGCCACAAAACGAAGTAAGGCTAGCCGATATTTCAGTGCTACGGTTGACCGTACAACCAAGGATCGAAGCCGCACTGAGGCTTTAGATCCACCTAATCCCACGTTTAGTAGTGGGAAGCGACGTTTGACGCGAGTTGACCCTCAGCTTGGAGCTCAAAAATGTCAACGTTGTACGGGCAATCTTGCCGAAGAGGTACCTCGAACTCCCAAGAGTTTTTGGAAGAGGGTTACCCTAGCCACTTCACCAGATACTAGTATTGACCCTCACGACGACGTCGCTTTAAAAGTTTCTCCACATGAAACTGAAGGTTTCCCCGCGCATCAAGCGGTGCGGGAGGGGGCCGAAATTTCGGCGGAAGCATTTGATGCTCAACGACACGAGGTGCAACTTCTTCGTGAGGTCCTTGCTCGGGTTGGGAGCTCTTTTGAGGCGGTTCGGGCGTCTTTCGCCGAAATCGCTTTTACCACGTAAAGAGGGCCAGTTGGATATCCTGGTGAGGATGCAACAATCTGCGGCACGACCGCCTGTCTCGGCGCAAGCGCCTTCAAGTCCAAGTGGGAAGGGTCCCGATATGGCTAAAGCAAGCCAACGTAAAACACTGGATGTGTACGCAGCTTGTTGGGAAGGTTTAGCGTATAAGCTAGGCCCTTCTTGGCCACGAACGTAAATGGTCCAATAAAGCGCGGGCGAAATTTGGTCTTGAAGACCGCGGATACCAAGTTGGTAGGTAGGTTCTTAGCGTTTAGTAAAACTCGGTCTCCGACCATATACGAATTAATACAGTTTCTGCTTTTGGCATCTGCTTCTTGTTTTTGTTTGTCTTGGCTATCAGCCATCGTATCTCTTACATGTCTTAAGATACTAAATCGCGTCGCGAGAAACTCGCTTACTTGTTTCCGAACGGTAACAGGGCTGATATCAGCAAGCCTATCGGCCGATTCTCCCCCACCAAGCCCTTAACCCTGCAGTGGTATCGTTAATGGAACGCGCGGTTGGTAAGACCGTTTACATAGAACACAGTATAGCCTGTAGAGGCATGAACAGCGTCATTGAACGCAAACTCCACTACTGGGAGCATTGAGCTCCAGCGCTTTGGTGTCTGAGCACACACGCTGCGTTAAACGTCTTCAATGACGCGATTGACAAGTTCAGTTCGACCATCGGTCTGTGGATGGTCCGCAGTGGACATCTCCAATCTGGTTATAAGCACTCGGAAAATTGATTTCCAGATTTACCCGTAAAATCGGGGATCCCGATCAGAGATAATTGCCACTGGCAAACCATGTTTTCGAAACACGCGATCGATGAACAGCTTAGCTGTACCGTCTCCATCAATGGAATCTGGCACGGCTGCTTAGTAAGCCATTTTGCTCAAACGGTCAACAAAGACCACTATACCGGAGTTACCGGCTGAATCTTTCGGTAGCCCAAAGACGAAATCCATACTAATGGACTCCCACAATCCTATGGGGACGGGAAGACTCGCCAGTGGCGCAGCAGCATGTGTCGAGGGTTTAATCCGTTGGCACGTTTCGCATGTGCGAATATATGTGCTGACCCATTTTTAAAGTTTGGGCCACCGACTCTGGCCTATGAAGCCGTAGGTCTTTTCTCAAGCGAGATGACCACCAAGGACAGTATCGTGTGCCTCATATTGGATCCGGTACTTCACCTCCTCATCATGAGGAACAATGACACGCGGAGGGTCCGCGATGTTTGTGCAACAGGTTGTTATCGATAGAAATCGATGTAACCTTGCACGCAAACGTGCCGCCAATTTAATACCCAATTTGAGTCCTATAACGCTCGTAGCAGAGCTGCACACTGTTTATCCTTGGCGTAAGCCGAACTGATTAATTCAGGAATAGGTGACGAGATAGTCGTTGAATGAGAATCTCATAATCCGGCCTGCGTGATAACGCGTCGGCCAAAGCATTTTGCTTGCCGGGCTTATACTTCACCACGAAGTTGGATTCCGCAAAAAAAGATAGTTATCGGGCCATTTTCTGTGAGAGATGGGGCGACTTAGTCGCCGTGCGCAATGATGTGTGATCTGTAAAAATCACAAACGGCTTAGAGCCGAGTGGATGACCTCTGAATTTGACGAGAGCATACTTCATAACAAGGAACTCTTTGTCATGAACTGGGTAGTTCTTTTCCGCAGCTTTAAGCTTTTTAGACTCGAACGCAATAACACGTTGATGCCCATCAACATCTGTTTGTAACAGAGCACTGCCAATGGCAAAATCTGATGCGTCAAAGACGATACTGAAAGGCCAATTTGGGTTTGGCAGTACCAGAATCGGGGCATGGATAAGACTACCCTTAACTGCTCGAAAAGCATTATTTTCGGTGCTAGTCCAGCACCATTCTATATCTTTCTTTAGGAGTTTAGATAATGGCCTAGCCATATCAGCGTAATTTTTGCTATATTTGTGTAAATAATTGGCGAGACCCAACCACTTAAGCAAATCCTTTTGGTTTTTAGGAACCGGCCAATCTACTATGGCTTTTACCTTAGCGGAATCGCTCTAAGGCATCGCTTTCCAATGAAGTTTTCTAAAGAAGGAATTTCGTCTGCGCCAAAAATGCATTTAGATGCATTGGCATACAATTTTTTTGTGCGCATGCATTCGAGCACTGCTCGCAAATGGTCTAAATGGTTTTCCATATCCGACCGACCCTGCTCCGCACGACTATGGACAAAAATGTCATCGAAATAAGTCTGTGCATAACCTCGATGAGGGCGAAACAGTTGCGTCACTAGACGATTAAATGTTGCCGGGGCGTTGGAAAGCCATTGTGGAAAACCAGCCACTCCCATTACATGCCGCTTTGGGTGCTAACCGCTGTAAGCGGGATATCACTAGCTCGCATAAGCACTTGGTAGTAACCATTGACTAAGTCCAATGCACTGTACATTGTACATCCCACCATATTGTTCTAAAGAACATCTTTTCTAGGAATGGGGGTTTGGGCTGGTATAGTGGCAGCCTTAAGCTTATTATAAGCATGTACAATGCGCCATTTACCATTTGGCTTTTTGACACAAAAATGTCGGTGTCGAATGAGGAGATTTGTTCTCTCGTAACATTTCAGCCTCGTGCTTTGCATGGAAGAAATCGTCAATGACGTCACACTGCTCCTTTGGTAAAAGCCATTGTTCTTGTGACACAGTATTTGGTTCCCATTACTAAGTCAATTTCATGATGAACACTTCTATCCGGAGCTAAAACAGATGGTGGGTTATTACATACCTTATCTTGGAATTCCTTAATTAAGGAATAAAAAGGATCCGTAGGATCTTCCAGGATCGGTGACCCATTTCGCGCACAAAGTGCACCTTTTGTGTCATCCAGGACAGCTTCGTCTAGAAGTGACGATGAGTTTAACTCAACCATAGGTCGAATGACCATCATTTCAGATAAGTCACCAGTTTTTAAGACTCGACCGCACTCATCAATAGACATTTCGTCTAGCTCTAAAAGAGCATGTAACGAGAGGATTGCCGCAAGGCTTACTTCCCCCTCAATGTTACCGGTTACGCCATTTACAAGCGTATGTACTTGCTCACTCGTATCACTTTGTGAGGGTATACACGCTTCGTGTCCATCCTGTCTTGGAGTGAAGATGAAGACAATACGCCTTTTAGAGGCCGGGACATTCACGTCCCCAGGGTTTTCAGCCTGTATTGGTTCTATACAAGACATGGTGTCTAATTTGACATCCGATAAAGAGTTAAAAAACTCAACTTCCTTATCCAGCGAACGTTTACGTGTCGCCTCACGTGCATTAGGAGGATTTGACCCAAAATGCCCTGGCGAACCGCCAATAGTGTCACTATTGACACTTAGGATGGTGCCACCTCGGCCGACCATACTCGGTGGACTTAGACGTGCCACTCCACGTATCTCAGGGATATTGCACGCTGCTTTCAGCATTTAGTGAATCGTTAGTATAGCGAGTGTTACTCGACGAAGTACGTGCCGTTTTACTTATTTCTGCTCAGTCGGGCTCAAAATTAATGTTTTTAACATTAGAGTTTATTAACTCAGACATGCCAATGTCTAAAACAGTGACAGACTCATTCTTGGTATGGCCTGGCTAGAACATCATGAACCGAATTAGTAATATTTATTGTGAGGAGTAGCTTCTCCAGACAAGCTATTGATAAGCCTTTCTGGCAAAAGCCACGGCTTCTTTTCAGGGGCGAGATGAGACATTTTACTGTCTTCACTCCCCTGACCGTGGATCAATTGGAAGTCTAAGACCTTAGGCGCCACGCGCAATATTCCTAGCAAAGTTTTGGAGAGTCATGGACCCACCTTTGCTAGGCAACAAATGAGATCATATCTCGAATCCAAATCAAGGACGAGACAGCGTTCCATACTGTCAAAGTCCAGAAACTTTATACCTAAGTTCAATGGAACTTTGGGAACAGTGACCCGAGTCCCTGTCCCTAAGCAAACAGTGTTATTGTATTATCTCCATGCGCTCTAAGTACCTCCACGTATTGTTGATTTCCCTCAATAGAAAGGCGTCGAGCATAATTGCAAGACACTCCTGAGTCAATTAAAATTGACCACGGCTTACCAAAGCCCTTTACAATCGAAATGAGCACCAAGCTAATTGGGGCAAGGTTCTATTTATTCTCACCTCCTTGAGGTTTAACCGAGCCTAGGTCTTCCCCAGAAGGGCGCCCCGCATCTACTGGGTATCGACGTTTCCCCGCACCGTACCAGATCTCTGGTATAGGTCGGAGTTGGAGCTCTTTCGGGCTTTACGCAAATTTCGAAGTGGGCAGGCAGGGCGTAAATGTTTCGTGCATTCGCGCACATAACATCTACGGATGGTCTTATGCTGTTCCACAGCTTGAAGAGCCTCTTCTCCTTCCTCAACGAGGCTTATAAACATAGGTTCCGCTCTATTAGACGGAACCCATGTGCTCGAAGAGCTTGTTCGGTAAACAGGCGTGCTAACGCGGGCAGACTTAAAGTCAAAGTCGGCGCGTAGCGCTATGGCAACTGCCTCTTCGAACGTAGCCGGATGAGATCGGAACAATTCCGTCCGGGCAATGCCTTCATTGAGACCCCCCATAAAAAAGGTCACTACAATTGCCTCTTGCACCGGGTCTTGATGCATAGATGCAATGAGAGTTCTCAACTCCTGGACAAAGACCCCCAGGGTTCTTTTACCCTGCCGAGTCGCTAGGAGTCGTGCTCGCATGCAAAAAGCCTGATCAGGCGGTGCAAACATGCTGGTCACTTGCTGTTTCAGCGAATCCCATGAGGGGAAAGCGTCGTTTATGGATGTGCTGCACATTAATGCCCACTCTATGGCTCTACCTCCAAGTTTGGACATGGCCATAGCCACATTTGCCTTTCTGGTAAGAACAAGACGTAATCAATGGACATTTCCATTTGCTCAATTCAAAAAGGGAGATTTTCTCCCTCTTTTCCCTCATTTTTTTTTACATTTACAGTTAGAGGGCGAGCCCTCGGCTCTGAGTCAGGTACGGAGATGTACCGGGTAGGCATAGATGCCGCTAAAGGGTCCTGTACCTGACCGATCAGGGAGGCTTTGTACCGCATGAAAGCTTCAAGCCTTGCATGCAGGACCTCTGGTCCCTGGGAAATAATAAATTCCACGTGCTCAAGCCCGAATAAGATTTTGAGCTTGTCATAAGCGGCGCGTTGCGCTTCTGACAATTCTGGAACCTCTTTCACTGTCGTAAAAAATAAGTCTTGTAAAGACTCAGGCGTAGGTTGACTACGAGTGCTACCAGGTGTAGCGGAGCTATCACGCTCCTAAAGTCAGAGAAAGACTCTCAGACTCAGAGAGTCACTTAGTTCTATTGAGCTTATGGGTTTAACAACTCTGGGAGTCGTACATGCTATTAAAGCTTAAGGAATCCTAGTTCAAGGGATTCAGGGGTTCGTAAAGCCAAGTGGCAACTAGTGCCCAAGAGGATATACCTTAGAAAGGCTTCTATCTCTTACAAATCAATGCGCAAGCCTTAGGAAGGCACTTAACGCTTTAAGATCAATGAGGAACTGCACTTTATTTAATTATTTAAATCTAAAAACCTTACCCTAGCTAATTTAAAATAGATTTCGGCCCCAGATTTATATCTGGCGGCGACCACATAATTATTGCCCATATTTAATGGGATTTAAGCAACTAACTATTTTAAAATTAGATAAAGGGTATTTTACCCATTTAGTAAATGTACCACAACAACGGTTCTCCAACCGATGTGTGCCCCATTACACTATCAGCTTAAAGACATGAACTTTCCCTAGTGACCCTGCCAGTTTAGCAGTGGTCAATAAAACTACGTCCTATGACCGACCTCTCGGCGGTATCATAGGCGAGTTTGATGCTAAAAGCGTGAGCGAGGCTCAACGCTTTTTGATTAAGCGATTAGCCATCACACGAAAAGTCCGTGACGAGATGGCAAGCGCACAGGACAAGCAAAAAGAATATGCTGACCGAAATGGTCTCAAAATTAACGAACGCTTTAAAGTGGGTGAAAAAGTACTATTAAGTATTGCTACCCTACCTAAAAATGCAATTTTTGTACTACCTGGAGGTACTACGAAGTTGTTGCACCGTTTCATTGGGCCCTTTAAGGTGGTAATAGAGGTTGGTGACTCAAATTATAGGCTCACCCTTCCCTCGTATATAAAGACGCGCCGTATTTTAAGTGGGTCGTCTGAAACGGTATGTAGACTCAAATGAGCCTCATACCCCCATTCGTCGAAGAAGACGATGGTGACGCCGACTGTGAGTCTAGCGGCGATCAGATGAGGGAGACGGTGAATTTACTTGGTGACTGCCTATGAAAAGGAGCACCAGCTGAGGCCTCTTCGCTAGTCTCAAATGGACTAGCAGAAGTAGCGTAGTGAGAAGAAACAGGGGGTACAGTACCGCCCATGATTTCTTTCACACGCAAGCGGGCGATATTAATTCGCTGCGACCGCTGTATCATCGCATCGGAATGCGGATGAATGCGGCGCAAGAATTTCGCCTCGTATTGGTCGGGCGTTTCATTTAAACGCAACACGACCGGGTCTTCCATAATTTAATGACACCATAATAGTTTTGAGCATTTAGAAAAGCGCGTTTTTTGAGCGACGCTATTGTCCCGTTTACACGAGGCCATTCAGAGAGAGGGAGCATAAGTGATATGCCACCCGTCACACAGCCACGTTTAATACGGCTGGCTTGTGACAGCGACTAAGCACATTCACGCGTCGTCGGCGGAGCGTTACGCTCAGAATCCTCTATGTCAGAACCATTATGGATAATGGTCTGAGCAAAAGACGGTGTGGTTTTACCCAACGGAGAAGCGGCTGCGCCTTTATGGGCAGCGCTCGCAATAACCGTCGCTGCGCTATCCAGCGCAGACGACGAGACAGCATTCGTAAGTGTTGCTGTCTCCATGTTATGAGCAATGATAGAAGTTTGGATGGGCAATAATGTGCCATCATCCTTCCTCGTGAGATCCTTGTCCGCATCATTACTTTGAGGTGACGGCAACGGTCTCGACTCATTGTAGTCGACAATGAGCGACGGATCAACATCCTCACTGATTAAGTGGGATGAATCCTTAAGCCCCGTTAACGCGACAGCAGCAGTAGCGGTCGGCGTTTCAGCTAAGGCATTGGACGCTGCAGGGCGTGTTAACGCGGCGCGCGCGCTAAATGCAAGAGTTAGTGGGCGTCTTCGCAGACGACCCTCCAACGTTGCCCATGTAGGTGGCACCTTTGGCGCCGTGTATGAAAACAGAGGTCGCTAGAGTGAATCAGAGACTTAGCGGCGCGTCAAGCAGCATAGTTCTTCCTTCCACTTTATCGAAGTTTAAAATGTAACTTCGTTCTTTAAGGGAGTGGATAGTGTAACTGGCTAAAGTTGCCCTAATGTTACACAGTCCCCGTTAAATACACTTGGTGTACTCAAGGGGATGGTCAATTTCTTAAATAAAGTAATTAGACCCACCACTTGAGTGTGGTTCACATTTGTGACCAACCCTTGTGTATGTGATGCACATAGGTGCATTCACATTAGGAGGGATGTCGCCTAGCGTCATCCGTTACGCGAGATATATAGAGATACGCTCGCAAAACATATTAGTGTAATCAATAGAGATGACAGTTCAATTTGGTAAAAATTGGAATTTATATTTAATGCGATTATATTTAAATCGGTCTCAAACTACTTTCTACTTATCAAGTGCGCACGAGGAGTCGAATCACCGCTCCCGTGACGACACGTTTACCAGAGTACCTAGTGCGTTGGATGAGGTCGCTAAGGCGCCCACCACAATTACCTCACGGCACACGAAATTAGACGGTCAAACAGCTTCTCCGCTGCGCTAGGGTGTGTGCTTAAGTAGAGCGTGCCCCCATAAAGACTTGCCCACCTACAACTTTCAACTTAAGAAGTGCGCACGTGAAGACGGATTACCGCTTCCGTGACGACACTTGTACTAAAGTACTTAGCTCGTTGGGTGAGGTCGCTTAGGGGCCCACCAACAATCTCACTGCACGTGTGAGAAGACGGTCAAACCGCCTTCTCACTGTGCCTAAAGGTGTGTGCGTAAGTAGAGCGTGGCTGCTATAGTAGCACCTGTCTACACCCACCCTTGTGTCTTAATGTGCTTTCGCATTTAAGGGGATCAAGACATCATCTGCGATTTAAAAAAGTAAGCTCGCCATGCAGGAATACACATCTACAGATGGCATCCAATCATTGGATAAAGTTTATATTTAATTACATTTGGTTTAAATATATTTCCCTAGTCGAACGTGAATAAAACAGTGTCTAGTTTTAATCTAGCCACATCATTTGTCAAAAGGATCCAAAAAGACGAGTGAAGGTATTCTACTTTCATACTTCACTCCTACTTAGTGGCTTGCACTTCATTTGCTGCATCATTGGGGACAAAATAATACTTTTATTGTTGCCTAAATTGTTTATCGGGCATATAAATCTAAAATTCCCTTGCGGATCTCCAATATCAATGACGCTATTATAGGATACTTCTTGTCCTCAAAACTGCATCTCATGCTTTACGCGCAAGTAAAAATATCGTTTGCCTTGCAAAAGGATATATGGAGCTTTGATTTCTCGTGGTGAAGCGTGTGTCGACACAATATTGGTTAAAACGCAACTTTTTAAAATGGCTGTGTCATCACTCCCGGGGCTAACTATATTTTGGTGTTGTCGCATGGTGTTAAGTCATCTGGTCGCTCAATCGTCGCATGAATACCCAATTTTCTCTTCCAGATGATTTCAATTATCGATGAGCGTGATGTATATATTTGAAATTTCGTTTCTGCAGCTGGTGGTAAAAACATGGTCTTAATTAATCTGAACTTTTTTCCAGCTCAATGCTTGCGATGCGAAATAACGCATGAATGTCGCATCCATTTCCGAACAGTCCAAGAAAGTTGCTGGAAGTTTTTTTTACGGCATCTCGATTAGTTGTCGGCTTGCTTCCGATATTGTGACCACAGCAATTGTTGAGCTTGTACAATGGTTCGATATGACATTACTTTATATCTTAATGGCGCAATGAGTCTATTAAATACCTAAGCACGTGATATTGGCTGCAAAATATTCAATATGTTGTGCTTTGTCTTATTTGTTAAGCAAACGTGTCGTTAATTTTCGTGCAAAAAGAAGCCATCATATTTATATGAATCAGATGCCGGCTCTATTTGTCGCAACGAAAAAGTCAAGATTTCCACGTGTCCTACGCTAAAAGGCTTTATCTCCGTCCAGGAACGGGAGGATGTCGTCCCGCTCACGTCTTGTCCATAAAAGTGGATTCGCGCATGCCAGCGCATCACGTTATCCGCTCGTTCTTTTTTTAAGAAACTTCGGTTGGGGGAGGCACAAATTGCTAAACAGTGACATTCTTGTATGATAAACAGGACTGTCATGTCTACTCTTTATCTATCATAAGATATTTATTGCCCGATAGCCACTGCAAACTAACAAAGCCTATGGTCACCGCACAGTCAGGTCCCCCATTCTATTTCAAGCAAGATAAATGGTATTGGATCTTCCACCTGATCGGAGTTTTTCGAAAGTCTCGTTATATTAGCTCATACTTGCTATTGTTAGCGTCACTATCCCTTACAACTTGCATAAAAAATCTAATCTTTTTCGCATTAGGTCTACTGCGACAAGGCTACCACCACTTCATTGGTGGCAATCGATTGCATGACTCGTCTAATTTTAATTTTTGTTTTCAAGAGACCGCTACAGTTTTAATTGGAGCGAGTCATTATCATTTTGCTTCCGTCTCAGTAAGATCTCTTTCTTTCTTATTTCAACGAGCGACATGGTGCGTATGCTCCTGATTAGCAGTATTTTTGTGTCTGCGATTTCCCTCGGAGATTCGAGTGCTTTCCTCGTAGCCGCTAATATAGAGCAGGAAATGCGTGACACAATCCCAGTCGCGCCAGTTGCTAGATACCTGAAAGCTGGAGAACTGCGCAAATCTGCGAAATCTGAGGAGAGAATGTTTTCCAGCTCCAAACTATTCAAATTCTCCAAAGAAGACGAGAAGTTGTTCCAAGAAGCCGCGAAAGAGATTACTGATACAGCTTCAACCGCAAAAGGAGCTACAAGCAAATCAGAGACTGTAAAAAGAGAGATAGACCCAGTTGAAAAAACAATGGCAGCAAAAAGAAGAAAAAGAGCCGATGCAAGAAAGAGAATAGATCTTGAAAATGGCATGGAAAAGCTCAATACAGATGACAACTAAAAGGATAATACAAACAACAATGATGCTACGTAATTTAATGTTGATGTATTAATTAAATCTGTAAGCGTCAAATTTTACTTGACATTTAAAAGCTATTGAAGTAGTACACTCCGAATTATTTCTGGTTGTCAATTTCGTCAATTTGTTAATTGCGCTGGAGCATATGTTAGGTGAATACGGGGTAATTTCTTAAAGGCATTCAGGTCATATTTAAAAAGCCCTGTAAGTACATTGTAATGGTGTTTCCGTTTCATAAATATTATTTTCGGTAAGAGGAATAATAAATACGATTTCCTTTAAGAGAAAATCAATAGATTTTTTGGTCTTTTATCAAATTCGACTTAACAGTTCCAATATTACCAATTTTGGTAATATTGACGCGATAAGACAGTGATTCTTTTAATTGGTTGATTTTAGTTTGAATCAACCGATCTACACGTGTAACGGGGTGTATCGTTACAAGAAAATTAACACTTTAAGGTTGTTAATTGTATATTATCTAAAAGGTAGAGAATATTTGGAGAATATATCTTTACGTGGTAATTTCCTAAAAGCTTATCTATTGGTAGATATACACCATTATATCTACTTTCTCCGCGGTCCAGTCAGCGCTGGACGCACGCAAAAGAAAAAGACAGATAAGACTTCATTACATGTTTTGTATTAGTTTAAAATTAATTTAGTACTTAATAGACAGAAGCAGAAGAACTTAATTATATTAAATACGGTTTTATCAACCTCTTTTAAGCAAGTGCTATAAAGAGAGTCTTCCTTTGCACGTACTAGGTGCGTGAACTGACGTGAGGCACCACTCGCACCGAGGCAGTGCGAAGTGGACTTTTATTGAAACAGTACAAGTCAGTAGTGCTCCGTTACACCTGGTAGCACTTTGTAGTTCGTCCGTTTCGCGTGATAGCTACTCCTTTCTAAGTGACATAGAAAGGAGTGCGGTCAAACGAATGAGTTCGACCGTAGGGAACGATGCCATCTTGGCCATGCTGTCCGATTTTGACAAAGATGCCCTCTATTTATCATCGCCAAGTTCATACACATGAACATGACGAGGCGAAGGAGAAGGTAGCCTTGCTTAATCCGCAAGGCTCTCAACAGGCAGAATTGTTGAGGTTACAACAAGTACAGAACCCTGTACCTGGGATGACGCACACGCGTCGTCCGGAAACCTGAAAGATTGACATCTCTAAGTATAGGGGAGTCGAAGAAGACTCTCTCTTGAGATGGTTTGTCGAGTTGGACGATGCATTAAGGGCACGTCACATCGTCGACGAGCAAATGCAAGTCGCATTCGCTCAATCAGATTAGGCAGGTCGCTCCAAAACTTGGGCATTGAGCCTTACGTTGCGCGACCCATACGTCTTTGGGTCGCTATAGGCTTTTAAAGCCCGGCTCAAACAGACGTTTGAACCGCCAAGGGCTGAGTTCAGAGCTCGTTCAGAGCTTCTGAAACTTAAGCAAGGCAAGCGTGATGTTCACGCATATTTTCAGCACATACGACTCTTAGCGAGTTGTATAACAAATAACATAGTCCAAGAACACACGTTGATTACGGTGTTCATGCAAGGTCTTACGGATGGTCCCGTAAAGACCCACCTGTTCCGCTTGGGACTGGATACGCTTCAAGAAGCAACATCCGTTGCGGAATAGAAGGATTTTAAGCTTGAGACAGGCTTAAGCTAGTTCGTCATCGTATCGTCCTCCATGACGACACGATTTAGGAAGTCCAGAGCACATGGACCTCTCTTACATCGAAAGCGAGAGACCTCGCTTTTCAAACAACAAGCGATTGCAGAAAAATGCAATCGCTGTCAAAAGTTAGGACACTATGCTAATAATCGTAGTGCTTCACGCCCAGTACCGAGAGGTACTGACCATAAATATGGACCTAATGCAAAAAGGGCAACGGTCACGGGTCCGACGTTGTTGCGAAATCACAGCAGCGAGGCGGACCTTAAAAAAACGGTCGGGCTCAATAGGGGCGCAACGCCCTACTGATCCAGCAACATCAAGAGAATTTGCAAATCTCTTGACTAAAGTTGCTCCAGACACATAATCATTATGTGTCTCTGCACCTGGCGATGAGGTATCCCTCATCACCTTAAAAGTCAAAAGTGACAAATGATATGTCACTTGGAGCCCTATTGGACTGTGGAGCGTCGAATAACTTCATTCGTCGCCAGTCGCTAGAGGGTCGTGGGCTCAAATATGTTGAGCGCGACATCCCTCTAACGAGGATGACGGTGCGTCTAGCGACAGGCGCATTGATAAAAGTAATGAAACGCGTAGTGAAATGTCACTACACGTATAAAGATTTACAGTATGATGATGATTTCATCGTACTGGATTTGGATGACAAATTTGATGTCATCCTGGGTTTACCTTGGCTCAGAAAATACGAGCCAAGGATCAGCTGGCAGCATCGATCCGTAAAGATGCCTGCCACTTGTTCATCAGATGGCCATCTGATGAACGTCTTGGAGCGTCCACAAGCGTGTGGATGTACTACGAGTGAGTGCGATGGCCTCACTTGTGGTACGGTCGTTAGTACAACCGCACAAGATCACAGTGTGATTACCAATCACAATGTGGAGTCAGCTGCCGGCGGCTGTGTTAATGCACAGGCAGCGCCGAAGGTCCACCACTCGAAAAGGTCGAGTGGATTGAGACATGAATGTACGCTTAGTGGGCGACATTCAAGGAGTTTACCGGTTGCCCATAAAGGACAACACGAT
>NC_090619.1:6962518-7040418 GCF_004359215.1 Bremia lactucae
CGGGACATCCCGTACACAGCAGTGAGCACTCCCAGTGGGATGCTTTGGGAATGGCTAGTGATGCCTCAGAAGCTTAGTAACGCCCATGCAACATTCAACAGATGTGTAACAAATCTGTTGAGACCGGTGCGAGAATTCGCACCGAGCTATTTTGACGATGTATTCGTCCATAGCCGGGCCATGGACGGTAAGACGGACGTGGAAATTCATAAAACTCACGTTCGCCAGGTTCTTACACTTATGCGAAAGCATATGTTTTATGTAAATCTCAAGAAGTGTATATTTGCTGCAAGCGAATACCACTTCTTGGGTGCATCGTCGGTAAACACGGCGCGCGCCCTGATCCCGAAAAGATGAAGACAATCACGGACTGCCCAGTTCCAGTCGATGTCAAGAAACTTAGAAAGTTCCTTGGTTTAGCGGCGTACTTGCACAAGTATTCTCGCAATTATGCAGAGATGACAGTTCATCTCTCTCGTCTCTTGAAAAAAGACGAGAAATGGTTATGGAACGCTGATTGTCAGCGTTCGTTTGAGGGTATCAAGCATAGCTTGATGCAATCGTTCATCTTGGCGATTACTGATCAAGCAGACCATAACATGTGGCTTGTGACGCCAGCGATTTCGCAATCGGCTGCGCGTTAATGCAATTCAATACAGACGGCGCGGAACGCGTCGTCTGTTACCAATCGCGTCAGCTGCAACCAACTGAATGCAATTACCCAGTGCATGACAAGGAACTTTTTGCCATGAAATATGCATTGGCTAAATTTAGGGTCTATCGCCTCGGAGAAAGACCGTTCATCGTATATACGGACCATGCGTCATTACGCACGGCCGTGAAAATAGCCCACACCTCTCACAAAGAATGGCGAGGTGGCTATCCGTCTTCGCGGAGTATAATTTCTCCGTAGAATATAAAGCTGGACGACTTAATGTCGTCGCGGATGCGCTATCACGCCGACCCGATTTCAAGTCAGCAGTGCACTCTAACAGTGATAATAATCCCACTGTTGCAACACTCATTACAAGTATTCCGTCATCATCCTTGGTTGATGACATAAAGAAAACCTACAAAGAAGATAAAGACCTTCCATGTTTAATGGATCATCGTATGAATCCATCCGATAAATCTTTTAAAGATTTACCGGCTTTATTTCGGTCGTCATTCGATCGATACACAACACGTAACGGCTTCTTATTACACAGCCGTTGCCGGCGACACTCCACGTGTCGTCGTCCCAACTCAAAATGATTTGCGCTTGCGCATCATGTATGTGTGTCATGATGCACCAACAAGTGGACACCCTGGACGTGAGAAGACTTACCTCACAGTAAGTCGCGACTTTTACTGGCCCCGCCAGTATCAGTTCTTGCGCAAGTACATTCGTGCTTGCGAGGAATGTCAACGGGTGAAGCCTAGCCCTTCATCCCGTGCACCTCTTCAACCTCTACCACTTCCGGCAAGTGTTGGCAGTCCGTAAATATGGACTTCGTCTTCGGATTTTCCGAAGACGACCACAAAAACAATGGAATCCTTGTTTTAGTAGACAGATTAAGCAAGATGGTACATCTTGCTGCAGTATCAGAGTCGATACGGCTCCGGGCTGTGCCCGTGTCTTTATCGACACGGTATTCAAACTCCACGGGTTACCCGGTGAACCGGTCTCGGATAGAGATCCACGGTTTACGGCGGACACGTCTGGCAATCCGTGTTACGATCTTTCAGAACACGGTTGACTTTGTCAACATCCGATCACCCAGAAACGGATGGTCAAACAGAACGCGTAAATCACGTCCTCGAAGAGATACTTCGAGGTTACGTCCAATCGTATCCGAATTGGAGCGAGTTTTTACCGATGGTCGAATTCGCCATCAATAATTCGGTACATGCGTCTACAACGCATTCACCGTTCTTCGTGAATGGCTTACGCAATCCTCGCATACCCACCCAATTATAGAGATCTTCTAGTTTCAGGGGGGTGGACTCGCACGAGCAAAACCTTTTCTAGCTCATGCTCATCACGCGTCGAACTTAACAACGAAGCGAATGATGTCAACGTCGAAGCAATCGACATCGAAGATGAGAAAACTCTCATGGCAGTGCGCACAAAGCGCCTTTGAAAAAGACAAAACAAATGAGCCAGCAGAGGAATTTCTGCTTACTAGAGAATCACTTATCCGTTTCGTACAGTATTCCATTGCTAACGCAGTGGACTGTCAGAAACGGACGGCAGACAGACATGGAAGAGCAAACGTACTTTCATCTAAAGTTAATGACCTAGTACTTCTCTCTACGGTAAACTTGCCTAAATGTGTAGTTAATAATGTGGGTAGCAGTAAATTACTACCCAAGTTCATTGAGCCTTTCCATGTACTGCATCGCAGAGGCAATGCGTACACGATAAAATTGCCACGTAGGATCCGAACGCATCCTACATTTACGTTGGTCGGCTCCGCCCGTACCATCAGTACGCGGCTTCTTCCGAGGACGGATTCGACCACCCTTTTCAAGAATCCCTAAAAAAATTCTTGTGATCGCGAACCAGATTCTCATGTTGAACCTGGAGTTTCTCATGCCGGTTCCGAGTTTTCTCGAAACTGCGATAAGCTGACGACAGCTTATTACGAAGAGCGTGATATTTCCGTTCGCACTCCATCATGGAGTTCGCACTCTTCGAACGGTCTTTCAATAGCTCGATATGGTGAGCCTGCACCGTCTGCTCTAACGAGCGACGCTTGCCGCGCTCGTGGTCAAGTCCCTTCTCCAAATCATGAAGGAAGCGATCGATTTTGTCGATCATCGACTCTAGATCCGACACACGGTTCGAATCTTATTCCCCCCCGTGCTGCATGGACTTGATCCCAGCGCGAAGAACTTTCGCGCTGAGGAAGATTTTTATCTAGATGCTTTTCTTACGCATCGATGGTTTAGTGGCAACAATAAGCGAGATAAAATCTCGCTGATGCAAGCCTGGAGCGCGTTCGTTCGCAATGTCAAAGACATTGGACGCGAAGCCTGGCTTCAAAGACTTAACGCGATCAGCGTTAAGTTTGAGAAACGAATTTCAACCGGTTCAAGGTATAAATTGCATCGGTTGTCTCGTGAGGCAGGACTTCCATGCCTCACGTGGGGTGATCCCTGTCCGTGTCGTGTTGACAACACGAAACGAGTGTAAGGGGATGTCTATTCCCTTTCTTCGCCCTGGGGGAGCGCCCGCATCTCTATCGAGATGCGGGATGATTGACGTTTTGCAATCAATTTACAAGCGCTAGGGGCGCGTGTTATCCGATAGACCTTGTGAACCATCGGATGGGTCTCGTCATACTGACGGACGAGGCCCTCAACCTCAGCAACCAGCTGGTAGCGAGGCTCCCAACTGTCATGTGAAGGTGTATAACTGCGCCAGAGAACAAGACAACTCGTTCGCTGCCCCTTGACATCACGGTGGTTCTGGATGCGTTCCACAAGGAAACGTTGACCACCGTGGGAATGCACCAATGGTTGTGATGAAGCTTTGTCGCAATAAACAAGGAATATTTATTGTGAGGAGTTGTCTTCCCAGACAAGCTACTGACTAGCTGTTAGGGCAAAGCCACGGCTTCTCAGGGGCAAGATGAGACATTTTATTGTCTGCATTTCCCTGAGTGGTACCAACTGAAGCAGGGTTACCACAAGTTTGTATTACTATGACTAACGCCATCGTCATCGCCACACACAGAAAAAAGTGCGGGTGACCGTCCGGGAGACGGAACGGGCAATGAGGGATCATCCTCATCGTCGGAACCATATAGACTATTAACTCGTCTATCAGAATGAGCCCTCTCACTCGAAGGCTCATAGTCAGCCGCATGACGTCTATCAGGCGACTGTTGTATTCTCCCCGAGTCGGCCATTTCGTCCGACTCACATTCCTAGTCGACCTCCAAAGAGGGGTCGTATTCACGTGGTGAACCACCACGTGCTCCTGCAATATCTAGTGTTGCGCGAGAAGAAGATACTCCGGCAGAAGTTCCGTCTGCCGGAAGAGATAACAGTGCATCACCCCCGGCTGCACGAAGTGCAGCCGAAGGCGCCGCACTACCACCATCCCGCATGGACTTGTTCTTATGCGGTTACAAATTAAAATGATGGTTCTGACCAATCAACATCATTTTTATTTAAGTGGTCTTTTAGTGACCACTCTACCCAATGACAGTCAGAGTGATTGTCGTTTAAGGGCGGGGTGGTGTAACGGGGTGTATCGTTACATGAAATTAACACTTAAAGGTTGTTACTAAACATATTATCTAAAAGGTAAATAATATTTGGAGAATATTACTTTATATAGTAATGCTCAGAAATCTTATCAATAAATAGGTATAGGCCTTATATCTATTTACCCCGCAGAATTATCAGCTGTAAACGTAAACAAAGAGAGAGAGACAGATTAGATTTCAATAGCATGTTAGTATTAGTTTATAATTATGTTAGCATTGACAGATAGAAAGAAGAGAAACTCATTATATTGATACAGTTCTCATTTAACCCTCTTTAAGGTACTTGTCTCTAAGATAAGTCTCTTGCACGTACTGGTGTACGTGAAATAACGTAAGGCACCACTCGCAACTAAAGCAGTGCGAAGTGGACTCGTACTGGAGCAGTAGAAGTTGTAGTGCCCCGTTACAAGGATTATGTGAAGCGCGCTCAGGACTACAACGGCAAGCAAAAGCGGCTGAAGACGTTGCAGCTCAAGGCGTTGATGCGCAATTCGGACGATTTAAATTATCACTGCATGCGAGAATTTGACACGGAGGGGTGGCATAAAAAGTCGGTGGAAACCAAGACGATTCGATTGCTAAAGACGCAAGACTTGGCCTATATGCATATGAAGCACGCCGTGGACATGCGGAAGGCGGAGAGACTCAACTGCAGCCTTCACTTTGTAGGTGCGCCAAAGATTAATAAGCATACGCTTTTTGTAAATGAGCGAGAGTAAATTAATAGTTTTGACGTGGCTCGACACTTTGACACGGCCCCAGAGCTCGCAGATAGAGCATTTAAGCGCATTCGCACCCGCGACCTCGAGACGACGGAACTGCGCGATTTTATTTTTTAATTCCAAACAAAAGTATAAGATGCAGGGCGAGGAAGATACCGTGTATCTGGAGCTAAGGAATCGATTGGTACGTGCGACAAAGATTGGGCGGATAAGCGCCCAACTTGATTTTGGAACAAAAGGGGCAGAGTTAAGGCAGAAAAGTAAAAGTGAAAGCCGCCGAACATGGAATGCCTGCTGTATATCGTTGGAAGCAGCAACGGTAAAAATAGACATGATTTATGAAGTCATGTTATGCTTTTGAATATGATTGATATCACACTTGTGCATAATAAGTGTTTTTTTTTGCGTCGCACTCATGTTTGCAGACTCAACTTGTTCACATTCGAGAACTAATAATTTCTCCCTCTGGGTCACTTGAGTCATCTTGATATGTTCGGTACTGACCTCGCATGTAGCATTTTGAAAGGTTATGTGTAACCCTTTAGCAGACATTGCAGGAATCGAAAAAAGACTACGATCCAATCACCGAGTATGGAAGTTGCATAAAGGTGTTGGTGACGGCACGCTTCTTGGAACTTGGCCTTATGTTATACATGTAGAGGTACTGGCTGACAGAGTGTACGGAATATTGCTTATTCCAAGCGGATCAAGATAATTAAGTCATTGCGCTCTCTTTAGCCGGCAAGATCACAGGAAAATGTATGGGGGCACACATCGGTTGAAGAACTGTTGTTGTGGTACATTTAAATCACGAGTTATACACCATTTTTTCTACTCTAAAATAATTAATTATCTAAAGCCATTTATTATGGGTAACAAATGTGGTCGCCGCCAGATATAAATCTGGCGGCCAAATTCTATTTTTAAAATTAGCTAGGGTAAGGTTTTGAGGTTAAATAATTACAGAACGTGCAGTTCCTTTTTTATCTTAAAAGCGTTGAGTGCCTTCCTAAGGCTTGAGTGTGACCTGCAAGAGATAGAAGCTGTAATGGAGCTACCTCGCTCCTAAAGTCAGAGGAAGTCTTTCAGACTCAGAGAGTCACTTAGTTCTATTGAACTAATAGGTTTAACAACTCAGAAGGTCGTACAAATTATTAAAGCTTAAGGATTCCTAGTTCAAGGGATTCAGGGGTTTGTAGAACCAAGTGGCAATAAGTGCCCAAGAGGATATACCTTAGAAAGGCTTCTATCTCTTACAGTTCAATGCTCAAGCCGTAGAAAGGCACTTAACGCTTTCAGATCAAAAGGGGAACTGCACTTTATATAATCATTTAAATCTAAAAAATTAACCCTATCTATTTAAAAATAGATTTCGGCCACCAGATTATTATCTGGCAGCGACCACATTTGTTACCTATAATAAATGGATTTGAATAACGAACTATTTTAATATTAGATAAAAGGGTATATAATCCGTTATTTAAATGTACCACAACAACGGTTCTCCAGCCGAGTGTGCCCCGTTACACTCTCCCTCATCAGACTGTTGACACCGGGTAACAACATTCGCTTCATTTCCTCTTTGTGGTTGGAACCTAAACAGCTAACCGTTCGGTTGTGTTTTTCTTTTCTTTGTTCCATGGCAATCAAGCGTGAATCACAGACTTTTAGCACCTTCCTCGACGATGAGCAAATGGTGGACTTTGAAAGTCCCACTCGCATCGCTCTTACAAACCTTCTCCTCAAAATGAACGCCGGCGGGCCCCGAATCCGTTCCCAAAACGTGGTGACGCTGATGTCTTAACTGCATTGAGCAGGACACAGTACCCCGAGTCCAACAACATTACGAATCCGCTAGATGAAGATCAAGAGCGGCAATTTCCATAGAGGATGCAACAATCTGCGGCACGACCGCCTGTCGCGGCGCAAGCTCCTTCAAGTCCACGTGGGAAGGGTCCCGATATGGCTTAAGCAAGAACGTAGAACACTAAGTGTGTACGCAGCTTGCTAGGAAGGTTAAGCGTTAAGCTAGGTCCTTCTTGGCCACGACCGTAAAAAGTCCAATAAAGCGCGGGCGCAATTTGGTCTTGAAGACCGCGGAAAATGAATTAGTTGCTATATTTTAAGCGTTTAGTAAAACTCGGTCTCCGACCACGTCAGAATTAATACGGCTACTGCGTTTGACATCTGTTTGTTCTTTCTGTTTGTCATGGCTATCAGCCATCGTATCCCTTACATGTCTTAAGACACTTAATCGCGTCGCGAGAAACTCGCTTACTTGTTTCCGAACGGTAATAGGGCTGATATCAGCAAGCATATCGGCCAATTCTCCCTCACCAAGCCCTGAACCACGCAGTGGTATTGTAAATGGAACGCGTGGGTGGGTGAGGGCGTTGATAAAGAGCGGAGTATATCCTTTAGAGGCATGAACAACGATATTTAACGCAAACTCCACCACTGGGAGCATTGAGCTCCAGCGTTTTGGTGTCGGTGCACACACACTACGTAAACGTCTTCAATGACGCGATTTACACGTTCATTTTGACCATCGGTCTGCGGATGGTCCGCAGTGGACATATCCAATTTGGTGCCAAGCACTCGGAAAATTAATTTCCAAAATCTACCCGTGAAAACGGAAGTCCCGATCAGAGACAATTGCCACTGGCACACCATGTCGTCAAAAAAACGCGATCAATAAACAGCCTTGCTGTACCTTCACAATCAATGGAATCCGACACGGCCACTAAGTGAGCCATTTCGTTCAATCGGTTAATAAAGACCACTATGCTGGAGTTACCGGCCGAACTTTCGGTAAACCGAAAACAAAATCGATACTAATGGACTCCCGGCAACCTATGGGGACGGGAATGCTCGCCAGTGGCGCAGCAGCATGCGCCGAGGCTTAACCCGTTGGCAAGTTTCGCATGTGCGAAGACACGTGCTGACCCATTTATAAAGTTTGGGCCACCAAAAAAAATCTGGCTTACAGAGCCGTAGATCTTTTCTCTACCAAGATGACCACCAAGGACAGTATCGTGTGCCTCATAGAGGATTCGGTACTTCAAATCCTCGACACGCGGAGTATCCGCGGCATCTGTGCAATAAAGCAACAGGTCGTTATCGAAACAAATCGATGTAACCTTGCACGCAAACGTGCCGACAATTTAAAATCCGATTTAGAGTTCTTAAGAGCTCGTAGCAGAGCTTCACACTTTCATGATGTGCGCGTGATAACGCATCGGCCAAAGCGTTCTGTTTGCCAGGCTTGTACTTCACCTCGAAGTTATATTCGGCGAAAAAGGATAGCCATCGGGCCATTCCCTGTGGGAGATGGGGCTAACTTAGTCGTAGTGCGTAATGACGCGTGATCTTTGTATATCACAAACGGCTTGAAGCCCAGCAGATGAACTCTGAATTTGACGAGAACATACTTCATAGCAAGTAAAAAGACCGACCTCTTGCTAGCAACAGCGAAGGACGCGGTCCGACGCAGTTGCGTAATCGCAACGGAGCGGCAGGTCGTCAAATCACGGTCGGGGTCACTAGGTGCGTAGCGCCATAACGATTAAGCAACATCAAAAGAATTTGCAGGCCTTTTTTACGACAGTTGCTCCTCACACACAGACATTGTGTGTAACTGCCCCTAGGGGTGAGGTTCGCCTCATTACCCTGATAATAAAGTGTCAAATACGTTGCCACTCAAGTTCCTAGTCAATTGTGGGGCGTCAAAAATGTTATTAGACGCCAATTACTAGAAGATCGCAACTTGAATTTATTTAATAGACGCCAATTACTAGAAGATCGCAGACTTAAATTTATTGAGCGCGATATCTCTCTAACGAGAATGACAGTGCGCCTAGCAACAGGCGCATCTGTTCCAGTAAAGAAACGTATACTTGGTATCCGTTACACGTTAAAGGGTAAGCACTACGATGATGACTTCATCGTACTTGATTTGTATGACAAATTTGACGTCATCCTTGAATTACCATGGCTCAAAAACTACGAGCCATGTATAATTTGGCAGGTTCAAGGAGTGACGACGCCTGTCTCTTGTTCATCAGATGGACAATTAATGAACGTCCTGGAGCGTCCACATGCGTGTGGATGTCCTACGAGTAGGTGCGATGGCCTCACTTGTGGGTCAGTCGTTATCATGACTACACAAGACCTCAGTGTGAATACCCAACACACTGTAGAGTTAGATCCCGACGGAGGTGCACAAACAGGCAGCGTCGAAGTTCGACCACTCGAGTAAAGTGAGTGGTACAAAATAAGGATGCTTGTTTGAAAAGCAACATTTAAAACAAGTTTAAAACGCCCGTCTATAAGAAACAGTGCGAAAGTCCTAGATCGACTCGAGAGTCGATCGTAGAGGATCTCGCTGTGGTAGCGCAACCACAGCGAGATGCAATTGGGTAGGATACTCCCAAATAATTTCAGTGGGGATAAGCCCCCAGAGACCTGCACTGGATAGTTGGGTTTGGCTAGTTGAAGTTGACGCGATTGATAACAGACAACGTGCTCTGCGCTGTCTGTATCGTATTGCATTAACGCACAGCCGATTGCAAAATCGCTGCGTCACAGACCACATGAATTAATCGTCTTGGTCTGCAATCACGAGGATATGCGTTTGCATCAAGCTTTGCTTGATACCTTTAAAGGAACGCTGACAATCAGCGTTCCATGACCACTTTACATCTTTCTTCAACAAAGTAAAGAGATGAAGTGTCATTTGCCATTATCGCGGGAGTAGTTGTGTAAGTTCGACGATAAGCCGAGGAACTCTCGAAAGTCCCATGACGTCGACTGGCACAGGCTAGTTGGCGATCGCCTTGATCTTTTCCGGCGAGCACCATGTTTACCAGGATGCACCCAAGAAGTGGAATTTTGCTTGCAGCGAATATACACTTCTTGAGATTTTTTGCATACAGCTTATACTTACGCAAAAGTGTAAGAACCTTTTGGACGTGGATACGATGTACTTCAGCATCCGACTTTCCATTCATGGCTCTGCTATGAACGAAGACATCATCAAAATAGCTCGGTGCAAAATCCCGCACCGATCTCCACAGATTGGTCACACATCTGTTGAATGTCGCAGGGGCATTACTAAGCCCCTGTAGCATAACTATCCACTCCCATAGTAATTTGCTTGGGGTGCTTACTGCTGTGAACAAGATGTCCTGTTCACGCATGAGGATCTGATAGAATCCATCCATCAAATTCATTGACGAAAAGACAGTACTCTTTGACATACCGTCAATGATGACGTCTTTTCGTGGTATCGGCGTTTGAGCCGGTACCATTGTAGCGCTCAATTTATTATATGCATGCACTATCCGCCATCCTCCTGTTACTTTACGCGCACAGAAGGTCGGAGAGCTATGTGGGGAAGTTGATTCCTTCACATGGCTCGCTGCTAAGTGTTCAGCAAAGAATTTGTCGATCGCTATTACTTGTTTACGAGGCAACGGCCACTGCTTCATGACACAGTATTTAGAACCTAGGATTAGGTCAACTTCGTGTCGAGTGCCGTTATCTTTAGGCAAATTCCACGGTACTGATTCAAGAAAGACATCTTTAAATTCCATTAAATCCTTATATAATGAATTTATCTTCAAAGACTCCCAGGATTGGGACATAAACGTTCGATCCGAGTATTCTCATCGCGGAGCTTTTGTCCATCGATGAGGTGCTGAGAACCCGTTTGTTCTCGATAAATACTATTGCCTACCGAATATCGGCCACGCAGTACGCAAGTCTGCTTGACTTTGCCGCTACGCAGATCACACAATACCGATTCAGTTCAAGCGTTGGCAATTAAGGGATCTCCGAAGTTATCTTCGAAGGCGCTATTAGATCAAGTGTACAAGCGCTAAGACTTGATCCTTGTTTACTAAGACATTTATTGTCTCCGTTTCTTCTTTGAAACTTATTTTGAAGATACCTGAGAACCTTTGACCCCATGACATGGAACTCCTTGCCATGAAAAAATACGCACTTGCTAAGTTTAGGGTCTATCTCTTGGAAGTTAGACCGTTTATTGTTTATGCAGACTATGCGTCTTTACGCACGGCCGTAAACAGCCCATACCTTTCGTTAGAATGACGAGATCGTTGGCTTTCTTCTCCGAGTTGAACTTCTCCGTGGAGTATAAGCTAGGACGACTTAACGTTTTCGCTAATGCTCTTTCGCGCCGGTCCGATTTTGAGCCGGCAGCGCAAATCAACAGTGAGATTACTCTGATTACAGTGAAGGTGAGCGCCTCGACCACTTCTTGTACACGACGTATAAGAGGAAGATTCTAAGTATCTAGGAAAAGCTAGCTACCATAGGATAATTCTAAGGCTTTAGAATAGAGAAAAAGTAAAACTGTTATGTATTAAGTTACTACGTAACGGTCTTTCATCTACTAATCACTTTATTATATTAATAACAAACTATGTATGGTGCCTACTTGCGCACCGTAAATCGTGTCTTGTGACGATTAACGGAATTGATTTTAAATTAAATTCACTAATCAGTAGACCTAATGTTTTATTGCGTCAATATTGCCAAATTTGGTAATATTGGAATTATTAAGTCAAAATTAATAAAGTAATCATTTTGTACTTTTTTATTATTTTCCTCTCATAGGAAATTATATTTTTATCGTTCCTCTTATAGGTAATAATATTTATGTAACGGGGGCACCCCGTCACCTCCCCCCTCAACTAACAGCCACAATAGTGACTGATGTGAAGTGACAGGGAAATACTATTATGTCTTCCCTGTATGTGAATTTATGTTATTGGTTTTTTTTTATAAAATTCCAATTTTATTATAATATTACATCTTGTTTAAATTCATTTTGTTTGCGAATGGAACGGAGCGATTCTAAGGATCGCGCCGAGAGCCATGTTAGCGTTAACGTTAACATGAGCCTACGGGGGAGGGAACGCGATGTTATGTGGAGTGGTCCCGAAAAGAAGCCGTGGTTGCCCCTCTAAGGTCAATTAAACGCGTTGGTCTGGTATGTCCAACGATCGGTACCATATTCCGTTGCTCGGCTCATCCAGGCTTCACAAGCCTGGTGATGACGAAACGAAATTCTTCATCGATACCTTTTTCCGGCATCGGTGGTACACTTGTAAGCGGGCAAAGGATGCCACTCCTCTGTTCTAAGCTTGAAAACATTTGTGGAGAATGTATAAAACATAGGCCGTAAGGTATGGCTTGACAAGCTGGATGCTTTTCGTGAACGGTTCAAAAACGGACCGTAGTCGGTGCACGCTATATGTTGCACCATTTGTCTAGAGAGACTGGGATTCCTTGCCTCTCGTTGGGGGACTCATACTCATACTGCTTGTAAGGGTGCAGGTCATGCCCCTTAGGAAGCAATCTCCCTCAAAGATCCTCATTGAAGGACGCTCATCTCTTGTGAGATGCGCGAAGGGATTCAACACGTCCAATCCTTTTTCACGGGAAGCACTCGTTCTCTAGTGCACCCCTGTCGAGGTGGAAAAGTCTCGTCGAACTGTTAAATGAGACCCGGAACGGGTGCCTAACTATAAGCGAGGGTGGATATCCTCGCCAACAAACGATATAACTCGCTCGAACCCCTTTCACCTCATGGTGGTTTGAGACAATTTCAACAAGGCAACGCTATTCACCGCTCGAATCCGTCAACGGATGTGGAGGTGGGAGAAATCGGGCTCGCCTCGTTCGACGAACCCGAATCAATATCGTGATTTGGATCACACCCTTTATTATTGGTATTATTGGAGGGAGGACATTTGTTAGACCGATCCCGCCGGCGCGAGCTAGCGGTGAAGGTCGGTATTGTTTCCCGTGACCAGTTGATAAATTATGCACAAGTTGCAACTGATCAACTAACGAATGAAAGGATGCATCAGTCCCTTCAAAACGAGCTGGTGACAGCTCGTAAAAAGGTCTTATCCTTGGGGATGCAGTAGACCGACTAGTTCGTGAGAGCCAGATTCTGTCCCGAGACTATCTTGCTTTAGCTCAGGACCATCAGGCTTTAATAGACGCCTTAGATGATCCGAAATCGAAAGAATCCTCGTACTGATGATAAGAGCGGACAAGCCGAACATAAAACGTAGGATGAGTACGCGTCCTACGAGGCAGCTCGAACGTGTATGCATTGCCTTGGCGGTGCAGCACACAGAACAGGGCAGAAAACTTGGGCAGTAATTTGTTACTGCCCACATTCGTCACAACATGTTTGGAAGGGTTAAACATATTAAATATAAATATTAAAAAAAAATAGTTGAGATAAATCTTTATTTTATACAACCCTTCCGCAACATCCGATACGAGGTGGACACACGTCACTATAATGAAAGAAAAGCTACGCAATTTTTCGCGTTCGGAATTTTGACATGTGGAGACAGTAGGACTAGGTCGTTTACATTGAATAAAAGTATGTTTGCTCAACCATTTTTGTCAAAGTTCCGTTTCTGTCGGTCCACCGCATCATCGATGGAATCCTGTATGATGCGGACAACTGCTTCTCTAGCCAGCAGAACTTCACCTGCTGACTCGGTTTTATTTTTGTCTTCAGCAACATGTGCGCACTGCGGAAGGTTCATTCTCCTCGTTCGTGTGAGCATTAATATTCTCACTAAATAACATCTTGTTCGATGGAAGTCTTTCAGCATCGCTATAAAAGTCAGCAATAGCATTGTTGCCACTACTGAGTTTGTCCACTACAATGATGATTAGACCAACATTGGTCTCCTTTGCATTGACCGTAGGGTCAATGCGAAGCGTGATAAGCAAGAGCTAGACAGTTCTTTGCTCGAGCGAGTCCCTCCCCACTTGAATAAGAGTTTTTTTAAAGAAGATGATATTACGTGGATGGCGTAAGCAGTTCACGTAAAACGGTTAATGCTTTGAAAGAGCGTGCACTGAAATTTTAATGGCAAATTATACGATCGGCAAGATCTCGCTCCGATTCGGAGACAAGTGGACGTATCGGTGAAGTTATGACTTTGAGGATACGATTTGCACGTTCTGTCCGACCATATGTTTCAATGGTCAGAAGTTGATATTTTTAACTGTGTTTTAAGTGATTTGAACACAGCATGCCAAAACTCTGCCGTGTATTCAGGGTCTCGATCTGAGACCAGCTCACAGGATAAGCCATGGAGTCGAAACATAGTGTCAACAAAAACACAAGCACAGCCTTTCGCTCTGACCGACTCCGGGACTGCAGCAGAAGGTTGACTAGTACTGTAATCAGTACTAGCAAATGGTGCCCCGTTACATCACTGCCCATTCGCGCGATTAGCAGCGATTGGTACACAGCCGTTGACGGCGACACTCCACGTGTTGTCATCCCGACTCACAATGATTTGCGCTTATGCATCATGTATGAGTGTCACGATGTACCGACAAGTGGGTACGTGGACGTGAGGAAACCCATCTCGCAGTAAGTCGCGACTCTTACTGGCCCCGCCAGTATTAGTTCGTGCGCAAGTACATTCGTGCTAGAGAGGTATGAAAGGGTGAAGCCTAGCCCTTCATCCCGTGCACCTCTTCAACCTCTACCACTTCCGGCAGAATGTTTGCAGTCCGTATATATGGACTTCGTCTTGGAATTTTCCGAAGACGATCACAAAAACAATGGAATCCTTGTTTTTGCAGACAGATTCAGCAAGATGGTACATCTTGTTGCAGTACCACATTCGATCACGGCTCCGGGCTGTGCCCGTGTCTTTATCGACACGGTATTCAAACCCCACGATTTACCCCGTGAACCGGCTTCCGATAGAAATTCACCGTTCACGGCGGAGATTTTGCAATCCGTGTTCCAATCTCTCGGAACATGGCTGCTATGTCAACTTCTCATCATCCAGAGACAGATGATTAGACGGAACGCGTAAATCGCATCCTTGAAAAGATTCTTCGAGGTTACAACCAATCGTACCCGAATTGGAGCGAGTTTCTACCGATGGTCGAATTCGCCATCAATGTTTCGGTGCATGCGTCTACAACGCATACACCGTTCTTCGTAAATGGCTTACGCCATCCACGCATACCCACCAAATAAGAACAATCCTCTAGTTTAGGGGGGGCTCCCACGAGCAAGTCCATTTCTAGCTCATGCTCATCACGCGTCGAAGTATCCAACGACGCGAATGACGTCAATATTGAAGCAATCGACATCAAAGATGAGAAAGATCTCATGGCAGTGCGCACAAAGCGCACTGAAAAAGACAAAACAAATGATTCAGCAGAGGAATTTCTGCTGGCTCGAGAATCAGTAGTCCAATTCGTACAGGGTTCATTTGCTAACGCAGTGGACCGTCAAAAAAGGAACGCAGACAAACATGGAAGTGCACATGTTCTTTCATTTGCAATTGATGACCTAGTACTACTCTCTACGGTAAACTTACTTAAGCGTGTAGTCACAAATGTGGGTAGCAGTAAACTACATCCCAAGTTCATTAAGCCTTTCCGTGTACTGCATCGCAGAGGCATTGCGTACAAAATAGAATTGCCACGTTGAATGATAACGCATCCTCCGTTTTACAATGGTCGGCTCCTCCCGTACCATCAGTGCGCGGTTTCTTCCGAGGACGGATCTGACCACCCTTTTCAAGAATCCCTAAAAGATTATTGTGGTCACAAACCAGATTCTAGGGTGTTTGATCTGGAGTTTCTCATGCCGGGTCCGAAGACCCTCGAAACCGCGATAAGCTGACGGCAGCTCCTAACGAAGAGCGTGGTACTTCCGTTCGTACTCCAACATTGAGTTCGCACTGATCGAAAGATTTTCTAACCGTTCGATATAGTGAGCCTGCACCGTCTACTCTAACGAGTGACGCTAACCGCGCTCGTGTTCAAGTCCCTCCTCAAATACGTGAAGGTTGCGGTCGAGACGGGTCGGATCTAATTGTTCCTCCTCCATCGCAACCATTGGTGGATTCCCACGGTGGTCAACGTTTCCTTGTGGATCGTATATAATAAACCACCGTGATGTGAAGGGGCAGCGAACGAGTAGTCTTGTTCGCTGGCGCGGTTATCCACCTTCGCATGACAGCTGGGAGCCTGGTTCCCAGCTCGTTGTTGACGTCGAGGGCCTCGTCCGTCAGTATGACGAGACCCATCCGATGGATCAGATGGTCACTTGAAAAACACGCGCCCCTGGCGCCTGTAAGTCGATTGCAAAACGTCAATCGCATCGCGCATCTCGATAGAGATACGAGCGCTTCACCAGGGCGAAGAAGGGGAATAGACATCCCCTTACACTCGTTTCGTGTTGTCAACACGACACGGACAGGGATCACCCCACGTGAGGCATGGAAGTCCTGCCTCACGAGACAACCGATGCAATTTATACCTTGAACCAGTTGGAGTTCGTTTCTCAAACTTAACGCGAATCGCGTTAAGTCTTTGAAGCCAGGCTTCGCGTCCAATGTCTTTGACATTGCGAATGAACGCGCTCCAGGCTTGCATCAGCGATACTTTATCTCGCTTGTTGTTGCCACTAAACCATCGATGCTTAAGAAAAGAACTGAGTTAAAAAAAATCTTAGCGCCAAGTTTTTCGCGCTGGGATGAAGCCATGTAGCTTTGTCGCAATAAATAAGAGGTATTAATTGTGAGGAGTAGTCTCTCCAGACAAGCTATTGATTAGCCGTTCGGGCAAAAGCCACGGCTTCTTCTTAGGGGCAAGACGAAACATTTTAGTGTCTACGATCCCCTGAGTGGTGTCCGCTGAAGTGGGTACCACAAGAACTTCTATTACGATGGCTTATGCCATCGCCATCACCACACACAGAAATATGTGCGGGTGACGGCACGGGAGACGGTGCTGGCGATGAGGAATATTCCTTATCGTCGGAACCAACATGCTGTAGCGAATGCTACCAGCACGTCTATCCGATTGAGCCCCCTCTTTTTTGAAGGCTCATAGTCAGCCGCCTGACGATAGTCAGGCGACTGTTCTGTTCTCCCTGAGTCGGCCATTTCGTCCGACTCGCACGCATAGTCGATCTCGAAAGAGTGGTCGTATTCACGTGATGACCTAACACGTGCACCCGCAACATTCAGAGTCCGGGAGAAGACATTTTTACGAATTGATGCTGCCAGCTGAATCTTGGCTCATAAATTCTGAGCGAAGGTAAACCTAGGATGTCATCCAAATCCAGTACGATGAAATCATCATCGTACTGTACCTCCGAAGTAAACTTCGGATATACCTTAATTACCGACCCTAGAATTTAAACGGTTCTTGAGAGATCTGTATAGTGGTGGAATCTAGCAGATTTGAGTACTCATCACAGAGGACGAATACGTAACCGATATTCGGTCAGCGGTAATTTTTGCAGAGTATGAACAAGTTCTCAGCAGCTCATCGATGGACGATTGTCCTCGATGTGAAGGCTCGGATTGAGAGATATTCTACTCAATCCTAGGAATCACTTAGACAAATCATTTATTCAAGGATTTGATTGATTTATAGGATGTATTCCCAAAAGCATTTCCATGCGAGCTGCCTAAAGATAAAGGCACTCGACATGAGATCGAGCTTAAACCGGGCTGGAAGTACTGTGTCATGAAGCAGTGGCCACTGCCTCGTAACCAAGCACTTGCGATCGATAAATTCTTCATCGATCAATTAGAAGAGGGCCATGTAAGGGAGTCAACCTTCCCACATAGCTCTCCGACCTTTCGTGTGCAAAAGGCCACAGGAGGGTGACGGATAGTGCACGCATTCAATAAACTGAATGCTGCAACGGTACCGGCTCAAACGCCGATACCTAGAAAAGACGTTATCAAAGTTGGTATGTCTAAGAGAACCATCTTTTCGTCTATGGATCTGATGGATGGATTTTATTATACCCTTTGCGTGAACGGGACATCCCGTACACAGCAGTGAGCACTCCCAGTGGGATGCTCTGGGAATGGCAAGTTATGACACAGGGGCTATTAACGCCCCTGCAACATTCAACAGGTGCGTAACGTTCCTGTTGAGACCGGTGCGAAAATTCGAACCGAGTTATTTTAACGATGTATTTGTCCATAGCCGGCTATTGACGGAAAAAGGACGTGGAAATTCATAAATCTCGCGTTCGTCAGGTATGCGAAAGCATAAGTTGTATGCAAATCTCAAGAAGTGTATATTCGCTGCAAGCGAAATACCACTTCTTGGTTGCATCGTCGGTTAACACGGCATGCGCCCTGATCCCGAAAATATCAAGGCAATCACTGACTGGCCAGTTCCAGTCGATGTCAAGGGACTTAGAAAGTTCTTTGGTTTAGCGGCGTACTTGCACAAGTACTCACGCAATTATGCCGAGATGACAGTTCATCTCTCTCGTCTCTTATAAAAAAAAAACAAGAAATGGTTATGGAACGCTGATTGTCAGCGTCCTTTGAAGGTATCAAGCAAAGCTTGATGCTATCGCAAATCCTGGCGATCGCGGACCAAACATACCATTTCATGTCGTCTTAGACGCCAGCGTTTTTGCAATCGGCTGTGCATTAATGCAATACGATACGGACGGCGCGGAGCGCGTCGTCTGTTACCAATCGCGTCAGCTGCAACCAGCTCAACGAAATCACCGAGTGCATGACAAGAAACTCCTTGCCATGAAATTTGCACTGGCTACACTTAAGGTCTACCTCCTCGGAGGTAGACCGTTCATCTTATATACGGACCATGCGTCATTACGCACGGCCGTAAACAGCCCACACCTCTCGCAAAGAATGGCGAGGTGGCTATCCTTCTTCACGGACTATAATATCTCCGTGGAATACAAAGCAGGACGATTTAATGTCGTCGCTGATGCGTTATCACGCCGACCCGATTTCGAACGGCTGCATTCCAACAGTGAAAATAATCTCACTGTTGCAACACTCATTACAAGTGTTCCATCATCAGCCTTATTTAATGACATAAAGAAACTACGCGTAAGAAAAGGACCTTCTGCGTTTGATGGATCATCTGATAAATCCATCCGATAAATCTTTAAGAGATTTACCGGCTTTATATCGATCGTCATCCGATCGATACACAACACGCAACGGCTTC
Source organism: Bremia lactucae (assembly GCF_004359215.1). Taxonomy (NCBI): domain Eukaryota; phylum Oomycota; class Peronosporomycetes; order Peronosporales; family Peronosporaceae; genus Bremia; species Bremia lactucae. Next base: position 6,981,549 of record NC_090619.1, read on the forward strand.
CTGTACTGGGGTTATACTACTGGCCTTAATCGTCCAAATAATTGAAATGTCACATTGTATTACAACATTACTATCGGTGGTATATTAATGTTAACATTATATATAATGATAACAATATTCATTATTACCGTCATCCATAAAAATATGTAATGAGCTACCCCATTACAACGGTTGTGTCAAGTCACTACTTAATTGTACTGCTTCAGTACAAGTCCACTTCGCACTGCCTCAGTGCGAGTGGTGCCTCACGTCACTAGTATGTGCAAAGGAAGACTCTCTTTAAAACACTTGCTTTAAAGAGGGTTAAAAGAAGACTGTATTTAATATATTTAAGTTCTTCTGTTTCTAACTATTTTTAATACTAACTTTAATATAAACTAATACAAAACATATATATCTGTCTCTCTCTTTGCGCGCGTCCAGCGCTGACTGGACCGCGGAGAAAGAAGATATACTGTTATATATCTATCAATGGTTAAGATTTTAGAATATTACCATATAAAGTAATACTTCTCAAATATTATCTAGCTTTTAGATAAAATATTAATTAGAAACCTTTAAGTGTTAGTCTCATGTAACTATACACCCCGCTATATCACCACTCCCTTAAAAGACAATCACTATGGCTGTCATTGGATAGAGTGGTCACTATAGGACCACTTAATTAAAAACGATGTTGATTTATCAGATCCATCATTTTTAATTCTAGCGCATGGTTAACAAGTACATGCGGTAAGCGAATAGTGCGGCGCCTTCGGCTGCGGTTCATACAGCCGCAGGCGGCGTATTATTGTTTCTTGCGGCAGACGTTCCGTCTGCCGTAGTAACGACTGTTCATTAGATGGCCATCTGATGAACGTCTTGGAGCGCTCCCAAGCGTGTGGATGTACTACGAGTGAGTGCGATGGCCTCACTTGTGGTCCGGTCGTTAGTACGACTGCACAAGATCACAGTGTGATTACTAATCACACTGTAGAGTCAGCTTCCGGCGGCTGTGCAAATGCACAGGCAGCGTCTAAGGTCAACTACTCGAATAAGTCGAGTACACATGGATGTACGCCTAGCGGGCGACATTCAAGGAATATGCCAGTTGCCCAAAAGGACACGCGATGATCATAGGTCGAGTAGAAATCGATCGCAGAGGACCCGACTGTGATAGCGCATTCACAGTCGGAAGACTTTAAGGGGATAAGACCCCACGTATTTGAATCTTTTAACGTGTAGTGAAATTTCACTACGCGTTTCATTACTGTCATCGATGCGCCTGTGGCTAGACGCACCGTAATCCTCGTTGGAGGGATGTTGCGCTCAACATATTTGAGCCTACGACCCTCTAGCGACTGGCGACGAATAAAGTTATTCGACGCTCCGCAGTCCACTAGGGCTCTGAGTGACAAATCATTTGTGACTTTCAACTTCAAGGTGATGAGGGATAGGTGCAGAGACACATAATGATTGTATATCTGGAGCAACTTTAGTCAAGAGATTTGCAAATTCTCTTGAGTCTGTATAAGCTTTTAAAATATTACCATGTAAAGGTAATATAAAGTAATATTCTCCAAATATTCTCTACCTTTAGATAATATATTAATTAACAACTTTTAAGTGTTAATTTCATGTAACGAAACATCCCGTTACAATTATATCGGTGAGTGTCTAAATATCGACATAAGAGAAGGTGAGCATCACTCTCATTAATTAAGCACTTTACAAAAAAGTGAAAAATGATCAAATTAAAAATTTCAAAGAGTAGGCTACCATTCATTGTTATCTTCAAAGCCAGATATACGGTATGTCTTCTTTGCGCAACGTTGTGAAGCGGCGGGAGCACAAAGAGCGAGGGCAGCTACGCGAGCGCCAGAAGCTCGGACTACTAGAAAAGCATAAGGATTATGTGAAGCGCGCTCGGGACTACAATAGCAAGCAAAAGCGGCTGAAGACGTTGCAGCTCAAGGCGTCGCTGCGTAATCCGGACGAGTTCTATCATCGCATGCGTGAAGTTAGCACGGAGGCTGGTGTGCACGTGTCAACGCACAATCATAAAAATTCGGTGGAGACCAAGGCGCTTCGATTGCTAAAGACGCAAGACTTGGCCTATATGCATATGAAGCACGCCGTGGACATGCGGAAGGCGGAGAGACTCAACTGCAGCCTTCACTTTGTAGATGCGCCAAAGATTAATAAGCATACGCTTTTTGTAAATGAGCGAGAGGAGGTTAATAGTTTTGACGTGGCTCGACACTTTGACACGGCCCCAGAGCTCGCAGATAGAGCATTTAATCGCATTCGCACCCGCGACCTCGAGACGACGGAACTGCGCGATTTGGTTTCCAATCCCAAGCAAAAGTATAAGATGCAGGTCGAGAAAGATGCCGTGTATCGGGAGCTAAGGAATCGATTGGTACGTGCGACAAAGATTGGGCGGATTAGCGCCAAACTTGACTTGGAGCGAAAGGTGCAGAGTAAAGGCAGAAAAGTAAAAGTGAAAGGCGCCGAACATGGAATGCCTGCTGTATATCGTTGGAAGCAGCAACGGCAAAAGTAGACACGATTTATGAAGACATTATTGCTATTGAATATGATTGATATCACACTTGTGCATAAAATAAGTATTTTTTGCGTCGTATTCACTGAGTATGGAAGTTGCATAAAGGTGTTGGTGACGGCACGCTTCATGGAACTTTGCCTTGAAGTTATACATTCAAGCGGATCAAAATACTGAAAAACTCGCTTGTAACCTTTCCCAAATTTTGTTTGGGTTACGAATTAAACATCGCACCTAATAATCAAGTCACAGCGCTTGCAGACTCTCTTTAGCCGGCAAGAGCACACCAAATTGTCATAGCAATAATATCTATTTGTTTATTACTCCCACGCGTATCACGCTATTTTTAAAGGGTCATGACGGCTGATACAAACGCGTTAATGCCGAATTACCAGGCAGCAATGACTATTGTTTGAAGATACCAATCGCACAGAGGAACAGTTATACGTCTGAACATGAAAATCCTGAGTCATTCCTCTCGCTTACGAGAGGTATCGATCTGGATTTCTTAACTGTGGCGATCACACAGTTTTACACTCCACGACAAGGTGACCTACTCGCCAATTTAGATCGAAACTTTAAATTGCTCCGAGTCTAAATGTGAAAGCAAACCATCAAAGTGCTTTCGCTGGAACTATCATACTACATGGGCGTACACAAAACAAATACACAAACTGGTCTATTGTTACGACAACGTTTTTAAGCAATTTAAAAATGGCTTGATGCAAAAGAATACTTAACATTTTCTGGAGAACTGACTGTTTCGCTCATGAGATACATTATGTTTTAAATGCATTTAATCATTAACATTGACTGGAAAATTCGGGTCGCTTATACTTTTGCCTTGACTATGTGTAAATCGACAACGGGCGGGGTAATATAAAAGCTGGAATCATCAAGAGATTTTTAAATAATTATAAGATATGCTATTGCTAAAGAAAGATAAAGATAAAGATCGCTTGTTGTGAGTAATTCACAAAGCCATACAACGATACAACCTACAATTGTATCTACATTAGAAGTTACCATACGTGCTATCCGGGCATCACTGCGGTGTAAAGTCCATCAATGTTATTTTCAATAAGAGGATTAGTATAAATTATTTCCTAAGTGAGAAAAAAGACCTTTAAAATCATTCTCATTCAATAATTCTATTCAACATTTACGATGTTACCGATTCTGTAACGGGGTGTATCGTTACATGAAGTAAAATACTTCAAGGTTATTAATTAATATATTATCTAAAAGGAAGATAGATTTGGCGAATGTTACTTTACATATTAGTATTTTAAAAGCTTATCCATTGGTAGACAGACCATTATTTCTTCTTTCCTCGCGGTCCAGTCAGCGCTGGACGCGCGCAAAGTAAAACGGGCTAAAGTTGCCCTAATGTTACACAGTCCCCGTTAAGTACACCAAGTGTACTTAGAAGGACCTCGATCCGGAACCAATTCACGGGGAACAAGGAGTCAAAATATTGTGTCAGAAAAGAACGAGCACAGCCTTTGGGTGTGATCGACTTCGGGAATGGAGCAAGATGAAATGTTTCGATTCATTGGTCTACAGATACGAAAATACTAGTATGCTTCTGAGCGTCTTCGGGATATCTGAAGGCAAATTTTATTAATGCGGACTGCGCACGCTCTGCCGGAAAAAGCATTTGTTGTAACGGGAGACAGGATAAGTCCTAGGTTTCACCCGTAATCAAAAATATTCAAGCCGTTTGTGCTGCGCACGAACTCATAGTGGCGAGGCCAGTAAAAGTTGCGAGGTAATGTGAGGTAAGTCTTCTTACGTCCACGACGCTCACTTAGTGGTGCATCAGGACACTCATACATGATGCATAATCGCAAAACTTTACAAGTGGGAATGACGGCACGAGGTTTGTCGCCAGCAATAGTTGTACAATATTAAAAATCATTGCGTGTATATGTTGTGTATCAATCTGATGAAGATCGAAACAATAACGACAACCCGTTTAAAAATTGTTGTGATGAATTTTTGACGTGATCGATTAAACGTTTTAAGAGCCTTATTTTTTTGATAGGTTCTTCTTACGCCGGATGTTGACGATTGAACACATATTGCGGCAACAGTAGATTTTCCTCACTGTTAATTTGTACAGCCGGCCGAAAATCAGGCCGGCGGAAAAGGGCACCAGCGACGACGTAAATACGTGCTGGTTTGTATTCCGCGGAGAAGTTATAATCTGCGGAGAAAGACAACTATCTTACCATTCTTTTTGCGATAGGTGTGGAGTGATTACGGCCGTGTGTAAAGACGCATGGTCCGAAGAAACAACAAACGGTCTATCTCCTCAGAGATAAGCCTAAAACGTAGCCAGTGCGTATTCCATGACAAGGAGTTCCTTGTCATGCACTGGATAAATATTATCTCAGCTGGTTGAAGCTGACGCGATTGATTGCAAACGACGCACTCTGCACCGCCTGAATCGTACTGCATTAACGCAAAGACGATTAAAAAAATTGCTGGGACCACAGACCACATGAAACGGTCTGTCCTGGTCTGCATTCACCAAGATTGGCAATTGTATTAAGCACCTCGAAGGAGCGCTGACAATTCAGTCGATGATCACTTTACATGTTTCTCGAGTAAAGAAACATACATATATTGTAATGTCGGCATAGTTGCGCTACTACTTGTACAAGTGCGCCGCTAGGCCGAGAAATTTCTGAATTTCTTGACATCGAGGGGCACCGGCTAGGCGTTGGTCGCATTGGTCTTCTCAGGATCAAAGCGGACACTGTGTTATCCCACGATGCCTCCTTGAAGCGGCATTTCGCTTGCGCAAATATACACTTGAGTTTGGCGTACAACTAATTCTCACGGATAAGTGAAAGTAAACCTTTCGGACGTGACTTCGATGTACTTTAACGTCCGACTTTTCGTTCATGGCTCGGTGAACGAAGCCGCTGAGTCATAACTAGTTAATCCTTTAGCGTTCCGCTTAGTCTACTCACTGCTGTGAACAAAATATCTATTTACGCATGAGGATCTGATAGAATCCATCCATCAGATCCATTGACGAATATGTGATACTCTTTGAAATACCACTAATGATTACGTTATTTCTCGGTAGCGGTGTTTAAGCCGGTACCGTTGCAGCATTCGACTTAGTGAACGCATGACCAATCCTCCATCATCCTGTTGCTTTACGCACATAGAAAGACGAAGAGCTATGTGTGTGTGTGGGGGGGGGGTGGCTCCTTCACATTGCCTACTTCTAAGCGATCGGTAAAGGACTTGTCGATTGCTAGTACTTGTTCACGAGGCATTGGCCACTGTTTCGTGACACGGTATTTAAACCTGGTATCAGGTCGATGTCGTGTCGACTGCCTTTATCGTTAGGCAACTCGCATGGTACCGAATCATGGAACTTATTCCTGAATTTGAAAAATCCTTACATAAACAATTTGCTTTCTGAGACTCCCCGGATTGGGACGTAAGACGTTCAATCCAGGCCTTTTTATCAAGGACACTTTAATCCATCGATGAACTGCTGAGAACCCGTTCGTTCTAGGGTTATGTTATTGCCGACCAAATATTGACCACGTACTTATCATCTGTACGCAGATCTGCTTGACTTTTCCACTAAGCAGATCACGCAAGAACCGTTAAGGCTCAAGCGTTGGCTTGAGTTATCTCCGAAGCTAACTTTGGAGGCGCTATTAGATCAGGTGTTTATACTCCCATAGAGTCTTGGAACATATTATCTCAAGTTCTATCAGACTTATTATGTAAATTATTCGAGATTAGTTCTCCCGAACCGCCTCTAGATGTAGATGCGCAACTACGGCGAGATCCTCTAAGACCCAACAGTCGATCTAGGTACTTTGCACTGTATCTTATAGACAGGCGTTTAAAATATTATTGATCTTGCTTCCTATGCAAACATCCATGTTTCGGAACAACCGATTTATTCGAGTGGTCGAACTTCGACGCTGCCTGGGCGCACAGCCGTCGGTACTAAGGCCAACTCGCAATAGTGGAACTTTTGACGCTGCCTGCTTGTGCACAGCCGTCGTAATCAAACTCCACAGTGTGATGGGTCGTTGCACTGAGGTCTTCAGCAGACGTGCTAACGACCGTACTACAAGTAAATCCATCGCATTCACTCGTAAGACATCCACATGCTTGTGGACGCTCTATCACATTAGTCATGTAGTAATTTGATGAATGAGAGACAGACATCGTCACGGCTTGATGCTGCGAACTTATGCATGGATCGTACTTTCTGAGCCCTGGTAATATAGCGATGGCTTAAATTATCATCCAAATCCAGTATGATGAAATCATCATCGTACTGAGTACCCTTTAACGTGTAGCGAATACCAACTACCCTTTTCTTAACTGTTTTAGTTGCATCTGTTGCTAGGCGCACTGTCATCCTCGTCAGAGGTCTATCGCGCTCAATAAATTTGAGTCTGCGCTTTTCTAGGACTGGCGTCAGCTCAAATTGTTCGAAGCCTCGCAATCATCTAGCGACTTTAGTGGCAACTTATTTGCCATTTTGGTTTGCAAGGTGAAGAGGTTAACCTTATCACCAGGGGCAGTTACACACAATGTTTGTGTGTGAAGGGGAACTTTCGCTTAAAAGGCCTGCAAAATTTTGACGATACTGGATCAGTAGGGCGCTCCGCACCTACTGTTGTACGTATTTTACAATTTAACTTGCCATTGCGATTTTGCAACAGCGTCGAATCCGCGTCCTCCGCTATTCTTAGCGGGAGGTCGACCATTTTGTTCAGTGTTTCTAGACATTTGGCGTGGGCACTATGTTCATAGGCGACTGCATCATTGCAATAATTTGTATCTCGTAAAGCGAGGCTTTTCGCTCTTTATATATACGAGGTCCATGAATTTAGGCAACCGACCTTCTGTCGTCTCGGTGGACGATAAGCACCAGAGTGGACGAAAGCCAGCTTTAAGATGAAGCACTTCTGTTCCGCTACAGAGATCGCTTGATCTAGCGTATCTAAATCGAGCCAGAACAGGTGGGTCTTGATAGAATCATCTGCAAGACCCAAGATGAACACAGTAACCTGTGTTTGTTTATCAATGAGTTTTGTCACGATGCAACTCACAAGGTATAGTGTGTGCTGGCAAAAGTGCAAACATTTACGCTTGCCCTGTTTTAAACCCAAGAGCTCTGCTCAAGCCCTCAATTTGGCACGTGGCGGCACAATTGTTTGCCTGATCCCCTCATACGACCTATACACATATGTGTCGTGAAGCTTGAGCCCTTAAGTCCAAGATTTGGCACATCCAGTCAAGTAGGACATACCTAACTTCAATTTCGTTGCGTCGTCATCGAGGCGCTGAGCTTCAATGGCATCGTCTATTTCGCCGAACAATCTAAGCAAGGAGTCGCCTTCGACTGACTCAAAATTAGAAATTTCAATCGTAAAGGTGTCGGGCCGAGGCAAATACGTCGGATCGCTAGCAGCATGTAAATGCTGCTTTAACAGTTCTAACTGAAAAGCACCCCGTTTTCTAAAACCCTCTGTGGGTTGACAGCTTTGCTGAAGAAGCGAGATTTACTTTTCTCGGGCCACTTTAAGGTCAAGTGCTAAGTTAAGATAAGCCAACGGGAGAAGGACCGCAATACGCTGCAGTTTGCTCCTAAAAAGAAGCTTTGGTTGCCCTCTAAGGGTAATCTAACTCGTTGGTTTGGAATGACTTCGCAAGACTGGATGAGTCGAATAACGGATTCTTGATCAATGCCTTTTCCGGAATCGGTGGTACACTTGCAAACGGGCAAAGGATGTCAAAATGTTCCAAGCTTGGATAGCCTTTTTATAGAATGTACAGAGCATAAACCGTAAGGTCTGGCTTGACAAGCTTGATGCTTTCCGTGAACGGATCGAAAACGGACCGAAGTCAATGCACGCTATAAGCTGCACCGTTTGTCTAGAGAGGCAGGGATACCTTGCCTCTTGTGGGGGGAGGACTCTTGTCCATGCTGTTTACGGTGCCTGTCATGCCCCTAAGGAAATGTATTCCTTAAACGATTCTCATTGGAGGGCGCCCATCTCTTGTGAGATGCGCGTAGGAATTGAAAAAGTCCTATTCTTTTACGGGCGTAGAAGAACCGCTCGTTTTCTGATGGACCCTCTGTCGAGTAGGATGGGTCTCGTCGTACTGTCGAACGAGATCCCGAATATCCATCATCAGTTGGGAACGAAGTTTCCAACTATCATGCGAAGGTGGATAAAATCTCCAACGAACGATCGAACCCCCTTTACCTCACGGTGGTTCGAGATCGAATTTGTCAATGGATGTGAAGTGGGAGGAAAGTCGGGTTCGCCTTGTTTGACAAACCCGGATCAGCATCGTGATTTGGATCACACCCTTCACTACTTGATGTACGACATTGGTCATGAGCGATTTCGACTGTGTGAAGCGATCACCGGCGAAGCTCCCGTTTCAAAGTCGATGGAGCAGCAGGCGCACGCAGTAATTGCTCTAAACCTCAGCGATTTGCAGCTCATGCACGCTGTGACTACAACAAGTGCACAGGAGGCGTGGGTGACATTTAGGAGTTTAATCGCACCAATGATATGGCGAACCGACTATGGCTTAAGAAGAATCTCGCGACTTTTTCATTTGCGTCGCCAAATATCAGCGAGCACATTGTGACGTTAGAGAAACTGGTTATGGAGATAAAGAGCTCAAATTGCGGGCCAACGAGAAGGCATTTGCGTGACGATGCTGCGAAGTTTTTTGCGCTACAAAAGCCTCATTCAAGCGTTCGAATGTCGTTCCCGTTGTTCAGTTTTTTGGATCCTGTGAGCAAGTTGATTGCTGAAGAAGTGCTTTAGAAGGAATCAACACGCATCAAGGAAGCTACGTCGCTACTTACAGGCAGCAATAATAAAAGCAGCTGTGCAAAAAGCAGCACGGACGTAAGAGCAAGGCACCGTTTGGGACGTGCTTTCGTTGTGGCAAAATGGGCCACTACGCGAAGACTGCCGATCAAAGGGACGAGACAAGTCGAGTGAACGAGCGATCAAATGTTGCTTTTCTCGCAGCGGAGGCGGTTTTCAAGCGGTGCCTGGGTTATCGACAGCGGGTCTTCCAACCACATGTGTAATATGTTTTAGAGTGACTCTTATTCAAGGACGGGAGGATCTCAGACGAGCAAAAGAATTTCTAGCTCTTGCTTGACACGTGTTGGCCCTAAGGTCAATCCGAAAGATACCAAGGCTGATTTTAATCAACATTGAAAAGGACAAACTCAGTAAGGACAATAAAGCAATTGCTGACTTTTATTACAATGCTGAAAGACTCAGCATCGAAAACAATGATACTAGTGAGAAAAAAAATGCTCTCACCAATAATAGATTGATACCTCCGCAGTGCAAACCGGTCGCACTAAAAACAAAATAAAACCGAGTCAGCAGGTGGTTTTTTGCTGGCTAGAGAAGCAGTGATCCATTTTGTATAGGATTCTATCGCTGATGCGGTGGACCGACAGAAATGGAACTCAGACAAAAATGGAAGAGCAAACATTCTTTCATTACGACCTAGTCCTGTTGTCTACGTAAACCTACCAAAACCGTAGTGACAAATGTGGGCAGTAATAAATTTCTGCCAAAGTGTATCGGCCCGTTCCGTGTACTTCATCGCCAAGGCAATGCATACACGATCGAGCTGCCTCGTAGGATGCGTGTGCATCCTACGTTTTATGTTGGGCATCTCCGCTCTTAGCACAACCACGAGACTTCTTCCGATTCCGGATCACCCGGAATGGTCAAAGGCGTCTACCAAAGCCTGATGGTCCCGAGCTAAATAATGATTGTCTCGGGGTTCTCATTAACCACACGACCCACTTTTTCCTCCAAGAAGAGATCTTCTGACGGGTTTTCACCAGCTGATTTGTCCTTTCGTTCGCCGGTTGATCAGTCGCAACTTGCGCACAATCTCTCAAGTGGCCACGAGAAACATTATCAACCATCATCGCTAACTCGCGGCGATGGTGAATGAACTCGTGATAGCCGAATTTTGATCGATATTATAAGGGAACAACGTTGCACTAATGGATGGTCCACCTATGGTAGATCTTTTTTAGTCCGGCTGCGTTCCATTCGAATTCACTCAAGTGAGAGCCTCTCACGCGAGGTGAACAAGCTCATTTCTTCTTCGTCCAGCATGTTCATTGTAACGGTGCACCATTTGCTAGTATGCTAGTCAACCTACACTGATTACAGAGAAGGTAAGGGTGGCTCGGTTACTTCATGTACACAACGTGCAGAGGAAGATTACAGGTAGCCAAGTGCTCTTAGCTACCAAATGTTAATTCTAAGGCTTTAGAATAGGAGAAAGTAAAGCTGTATTAATGTATTAAGTTCCTACGAACCATCTTCTATCTACTACTGATTTTATTATATAAATAACAAACTACAGTGTGGCGCCTCTTGCTCACCGCACAATCGTGTCTTATAACGATTGGCGGGGTTAATTTTACCTAAATCAACAAATCAATAGAATTTATGTCTTATTGCGTCAATATTTGTCGCATTATTGATTTTTGTTCAGAAATTAATTCGTTCGAGCATGGCTACCAACAAGTCTGTGCGCGTAGTCCGTAGGACCGCAAAGCTGGCAGCTGCACTGATCCGTGCAGCTGCTGGTAATGCAAATGTTTAGTAGACGCTAATGCGTCTACTGTGGGGAATAAGTCACCTCCTACTCCCAAAAAGGGTGACTAGAATATGCCATCTGCTACTGACAATGCAGGCGACGGTGACAAATTACCTGCTACGCAAATTGTAGGTGAAAGGTCCAAGTCACCGTCATCGCCCGACTCAGTGGCTACTGTGAAGGCCGCCGGATAACCCGGTGCCGAGTCCGTTAAATCTTCGGGTTACAAAGTGACAACCAAAGAGGTGATTACGAGTTTGTTCGACTCATCCAGGCGTTTGATGATGCTAATTTTACTAAATCGGACTTCTTTGTTGAGGAGTCATCTGATGATGACTCCATGAGCGACGACCATTCTGGTGATGTCAGTATGCATCACCAGGAACGAAGTAATTGTGAAGGGGAGAATGTGTCTGGTGGTGCTAATTGCGTCAGGAGGAAAGATTGATTTTAAGGGTCCTCGGAGCGCCTTGTTCTCTTTGACATGAGGTACATCCTCATCTTGAAACTCCACAAGGCGTAGTTGCTTCTTGAGGGCATCTCTGTCCAAATCGGGCAGCATGGCCAAGATGGCATCATTCCCTACGTTCGAAGGGTTGGACCTTAACGCTTGAATCGTTGTTTGGGCTCATGACCTGTAGAATGTATATTCTTGTAGAGTTGTTACTTGCGGCCGAGAATGTAAAACAAAAGTGAGTTTATTAATTGAGTGTGTTATTTGCGAGTGAATTGATTCACGTCTACTCATTCATACGAAACGTTGCTAGCCATTCGTCCTATCGTCCATTGATTTGGTTTGTAATCACATTACTTTCCTTATGTTGTAAGTTACAGCACAAAAATGGGGAACGTCACTATCTGGCAGGATAGCGCTGATGACCCAAGAAATGAGCTGTCTACAGGCTTAAGCTTCCGGATATTGGCAGAGCTCGAACCCGCTACCTCTCGGTTCGTGCTGTCACATCTTACCGATTGAGCTACAATGTGATTAGAATCTAGGCTAACTTTTTTATCATCAATTGAATACAAACACTCAGTCAAACTATGTAAAGAAATTATCATTTTCTACATGTGCACATATGTAATTTCAAAGTTGCAACATCACTTTAACATCGATTGCATCTTCTGCGCTCATCAGCGCGAAGATAGTTCGCGATGATTCGATAAAGATACCTTCGATCTGCACATGGCCGGCTCCATGCGGCCAGAAGAAGCTTTGTCAGTGGCTTGGCCCAGAAAAGTACTTGCATAACCACGCGAAAGACCTTGCCACCCTTTATCGCACCGTGAATTACCACCCATCCGACCGATGTGACAGTGGAAGTCCACGTATTTAGTTAAAGAATGAGTTCGGGTCACCAATACTTCCCTGACGCGCAAACCGCCTGCTTCAGTTGAGGAGGCACTCGCAATCGTATTGCGCTAAGACTACAGGGTGATCGCTGCTCGCCCTTCTCGAGCACAAGAGGTTCGCTGCGAGAACGAACGGAACTTATTAAGATCTGCGTGGTCGTTGTCGCAGAGGTGGCAGCGGCCTTGGACCGATACGACTTAAAGCCTAACAGCCCGCCTTGCTGGTCGTATTAGTGTCGTGTGACCGGTGGCAAAACGTTATAAGGGCCAAGCAAGTGCGCTACAAGCGTAGTTAAACGTAATACCCTCCAGCTGCGACAAGCGTCTTATCGTGTCAAAAGCACGACAGCAGCAAAGGCAATGATTTTCGTTCGCTGTCGCGAGTGCGCAGCAATTACCGCGCGCCTGCTCCTGTTGTCGCAGCTGTCGGTGTTGGCGACGATGGTGCTTTCTCGTTTTCAAAAAAATCTAGGTGCATCAAAATAGGCGACCGGCCCTACTGATCGTAACGAGCGCAGTTAAATGTCACCACCTCCAGCAGCATCAAGCGACTCTTCGTGTTGAGCCTACACGCTGCAAGAGCTAAATAAAGCGCAAAACGTTCGCTTCACCCGCGTGACGAACACTTTGCTCGCACCGAGAGTTTCTCCTTCTGTCCTCGCGAAATCAAACCCACAACACGTAAGGCGGCATGGTCGTGCGGCATCCCGACATAGAACCCTGCTGAGAATCGTTATCTTTCGAGTCCGGCGGCTTTGCGAGTAGCGCCGAGTTCCTGGTGGTCGAATTCAGCGGATCCTTCAGTTAAATCTTTAAGATGCTGTGGCTTGCCTGGCACCAATCAGACGTCGTCTAGCTTAATAGCATGTATTTTTAGCAAAGCCGCTATACATCGACGCCAACGCTGTACTCGCTTTCCTGAACGATCAGTCGAGCGATTGGCCGCATGTTGCAGTCGTAAAAAACGACTCTGCTTCAGCAATGTCACATGGAGAGAGTCGTGGCCCTCCGTGTTGTCTGCTACAATACTTCATGCGCCAACTCGGACGAACAGCGGTTCCCGAGTTGAGATCGAGGCGCGCCGTCTGAGCATTGATTCACGGTGCGGAACGGACGAGCAGTGGCTCCACCGTCTGTCTCCACGTAAGCAGCGGCTTTTGGGCCTACAATTACGTAAGACGGCGTTGACGGTGGGTGTTCGCGACCACAACGGACACCAAGTAAACATACCCTGAACTTGATTACTGAGTAATGCATTACCAACAGTTCCTTGTCATGGACGTGATAAATATTTAGCGAATTCATCAATTGTGACTGGAAGCTCAAGACTCGCTCCCGATTCTCGTTCGCAAGACTTCGAGGCTGCGTATGTTGTGGATTCAGTGGGAGAAATGCCGACAACATTCAAGTCGGCGATGGAATCCAGCAACGCAGCTGAGTAAAAGGGTCAAGCGAGTCTTAAGGCGTTCATAACCCTGACGAGCGCGCCAAAGAAGTTTGACCACTCAAATAAGTTAAGCGTTACAAAGCAAGGATGCTTGCTAAAAATATATAAACAGAATTATTCCAAAAATTTGAACCCGCTTCCCAGAAAAGGGTCGTGGTGACTCGAAAAAAGAGTACCCGACAGATAAAAACGATCAAATTTCACTGTTCTTGCTCTGCTATCCACCGAGACTACGACTGCCAGTCTGGATCCTTTTATGGCACCGTTGCGGTTCCCGTTTCAAAGCCAGTCTCGTGTGTTTTTAAGTTGTCGAGTCTCGTCTTGCAGTACGGCGATGCCCATCCTTTTCGACAGAATGTCCATCGGCAAACGAGAATTTCCCGCGCTTATTCGAGTTGCATGAGAGCACATCCTATCTCAAAATTGCTCGCGCCACACATTACACATGAAACGTCTTTGTGTCATTGCAGTATGTCTACATATTTTCTTCATCGCAACAGCAAGTTGAGGGTCTAAAGAAGAATAAAGTTAAAAAGATGTTCTCTTGTTGAGATTTTAATGAAATTTTCTGTAATCATTGTCATGTCGTTAGACCCGCTTTACTCTCGCCTTAACAGCAATGCGGACGAATCAGAGAAGCTTCCGTCATTTTTCATCGGGCATGCTAGGAAACCGCGTGCTTTGTATGAAACGACTGATGCTCAAGTGGGATTCTACTATTGGAAAACAAACGTTGCTGACCGGTATTTTTCTTCAGAAATGGTTGCTGAAGCTAGAATTTGACATGAAAATTTGTTCTGATTCATGCAAATCTCAGAAAACCTTTTTGGTTTGTGCTCGTATCACCTGTTGCCTTACAGAAACAGAATCGCATGATCCTTCTCCGCCTTGAAAATGCTCCCTCCCATATTTGGGAGGTCCTTCAACCTTATCACGTCAATGTTCTCCCCCTTCCGCCCCAATGCAACATACTAGATTTATCCAATGGATGCTGGCATCATCATAGCATTCAAGCGCCAATATCACCGCGATCACCTTCAGAATATCCTGGACGAGCGTGGAAAGATTGAAATGTAAAAGGTGGACCAGCTTACAGCAATGCGTTGGTCAATGGCAGCCTGAGACGCGATCACAAGTCAAACTGTTGCCGACTGCTTCCACTATGCTGGTCTGTTCAACCACGGATGACAGAAGGAAATGCCACAGACACCAGCTATAAAAGTCTAAATGAGCAAGCTGTCGGACAGGTACTTCAAGCTGCTATTTGTTAGCTCCCAGTGCGCAATCCCATGTCGTTTGGAAGCCTTCCCAATCCCATTAAAGAGGGTGAGGCACCTTTCCCTGAATTGCTGATGATGAGTTCTCGGCTGATGAGGAGCAGGATGAGATGCCAAAAGAAACAGAAAATGGTCGTAAGAAAAGCTCCGGAAAATTAATTTTATTTCTTCTTTGCTTGACATTATCAAATCTAGCACCGCAATGCTTTTTTTTAAAGTAGCTCGCGAAATGCAACATGATCTCCGCCATGGTAGCACTGTGCAAAGCACCCTTGATTCCTGAATTTCTGCCCAAGTCCTCCCTCATTTCCCAATTTTTGTACTTTCCTCACCATTTTACAGTAAAATTGTAATCGGGCACACATCGGTTGGGGTACTGTTTCTGTTGTATATTTACTTTGAAAGTAAATACCCTTTTATTCGATTCCAAAATAATTAATTACTTAAATCTCATTTATCATAAGTAATAAATGTGGTCGCCGCCAGATATATATCTGGCGGCCGAAATCTATTTTTAAATTAGCTAAAGTAAGGTTTTAGAATAAATATATAAATAAAGTGCAATTTATTTTTTGATCTTAAAGCATTAAGTGCTTCCTAAGGCTTGCGCATTTAATCTGTAAGATACAGAAGCCTTTCTACGGTATATACTCTTGGGCACTAGTTGCCACTTGGTTCTACGAACCCCTGAATCCCGTGAACTAGGATTAATTAAGCGTTAATAGCTTGTACGACTCCCTGAGTTGTTAAACCCACAAGTTCTATAGAACTAAGAGAATCTTTGAGTCTAAAAGTCTTTCTCTGGCTTTAACAGCGAGGTAGCTTCGTGACACCTGGTAGCACACGTAGTCATCTACGCCTGAGTCTTTATAAGACTAAGCCTCACTGAAACGGAAGATTTTCCAGAACTTTCAGAGGCGCAACGCACAGCTTATGATAAGCTCAAAACGTTTTTTGGGCTCTAACATGTGGAGTTCATTATCTCCCAGGGACCAGAGGTCCTGCATGCAAGGCTGAAGGCTTCCATGCGATATGAAGCCTCCCTAATCGGCCAAATACAAGATCACTTAGCGGAATCTATGCCAACCCGGTACATATCTGTACCTGATTCAGAACCGAGGACTCGCCCTCTAGCTGTCAATGTGAAGACATTTGAGGAAAAAGGGGAAAAAATCCTCCCTTTTTGAATTAAGTAGATGGATATGTCCATTGACTCCGCCTTGTTCTTAGAAGAACGGCAAAGGTGGCTATGGCCATTTCCAAGCTCGGAGGTAGAGCGATGGAGTGGGCACTATCGTGCAGTACGTCCATTAACGACGCTTTTCCCTCATGGAAATCACTGAAACAGCAATGACCAGCATGTTTCCACCTCCTGATCAGGCTTTTCGCATGCGAGCACGGTTCCTAGCGACTTGACAGGTTAAACGAACCTTAGGGGACTTTGTCCAGGGTTGAAAACTTTCATCGCATCTATGCATCAAGACCCGGTGCAAGAAGCAATTGTTGTAATAAGTTTTATGGGAGATCTCAATGAGGGCGTTACCCGGACGGAGATATTTCGATCTCACCCTGCCACTTTCGAAGAGGCAGTTGTTATAGCGCTACGCGCTGAGTTTGACTTTAAGTATGCTCGTGGTAGCACGCCTGCTTACCGAACAAGCTTTTCGAGCACATGGGTTCCGTCTAATAGAGCGGAACCTATGGATTTAAGCCTCGTTGAGGAAGGTCAAGAGGCTCTTCAAGCTGTGGAACAGCATAAGACCATCCGTAGATGCTATATGTGCGGAAGCACGAAACATTTACGTCCGGCTTGCCCCCTACGAAATTCGCTGAAAGCTCGAAAGAGCTCCAATTCCGACCTTTACTAGAGATCTGGCACGGTCCGGGAAAACGTCGATACCCAGTAGGTGCGGGGCGCCCTACTGGGGAATACCTAGGCTCTGTTGAATCTCTAGAGGGTGAGATTAAATATGACCTAGCCCCAATTAGCTCGGTGCGTAATGGCACGGAGCGCGAATACAAGCCTGACTTGTTAGTCGCTCAAGCAACTGCAAAGGGCTTTGATAAACCATGGCCATTTTAGTTGACTCAGGAGCGTCTCGTAATTATGTTCGACGTCTTCTCCTTGAGGGAAATCAACAATACGTTGAGGCGCTGAAAGCGCATGAAACTGATACAATCGCTGTTCGCTTAGCGACTGGGACTCGTGTCACTGTCTCTAAAGTTCCATTGAGCTGAGGTAAAAGTTTCTGGACTTTGACAGTATGGAACGCTGTCTCACCCTCGATTCGGATTCGAGATTGATGTCATCCTTAGTATGGCCTGGCTTAAACGCCATGAGCCATGGATCATTGGATGTATAAAACCTTAGGCCACGCGCAATGCTCCTAGCAACAGTTTGGAGCGTTATGAACCCAACTTTGCTAGGCAACAAAAGCGCTATTGGCGCGGCTCACTGACTGAGTCTGTCAGAGTTTTAGACATTGGAATGTCTGAGTTAATGAACTCCCGTGTTGAAAACATTAATTCTAAGCCCAACTCGGAAGAAGGAGGTGGAACGGCACGTACTCCGTCGAGTGACACTCGTTGTAAAAACGATTCACTGAATACTCAAAGCATTGTTGGCCTAAGGCCGAAACATCAAGGGTGTAATATCCCTGAGATGCGTGGAGCGGCACGTCCAAGTCCACCGAGTGTGGTCGGCCGAGGTCGCACCACACTGATTCTCAGTAGTGACACTGTTGGCGGTTCGCCAGGACCTCAAGGGTGCAATATCCCTGAGATAAAAAAACGGAGTGGCATGTCTAAGTCCACCGAGTGTGGTCGGCTGAGGTTTAGTTCTATACCAGACATGATGTCTAATTCGACATCTGACACGGAGTTAGGTAACTCAACTTCCCTATTCTGCGAACGTTTACGTGTCGCTTCACGTGCATTAGAAGGGTCTGACCCAAAATGCCCTGGCGCACCGCCAATCGTGTCACTATTGACACTCAGTATGGTTACCGGCTGGAAACTTCGGGGACGTGAATTTCCTGGCCTCTAAGAGGCTTAGTGTCTCTACTCCAAGACAGGGAAACGCGAAGCGTTTATACCCTCACAAAGTGATGCCAGTGAGCAATTATACACGCTTGTAAATGGTGTAATCGGTAGCATTGAGGGAGAAGTTAGCCTTGCGGCAATCCCTTCGTTACATGCTCTTTTTGAGCTAGACGAAATGTTTATTGAAGAGTGCGGCCGGGCCTTAAAGGCTGGTGACTTATCTAAGATGGTGGTCATTCGACCGATGGTTGAATTAAACTCATCGTCGCTTCTGGACGAAGCTGTCCCAGATGACTCAAAATCTGCACTTAGTGCGCGGAGTGGGTCATCGATCCCTAAAGATCCTACAAATCCATTCTATTCCTTGATTAAGGAATTCCAAGTCGTGGTATGTACCTATCTACCATCTGTATTACCCCCGGATAGAGGTGTCCATCATGAAATTGAATTGGTTCCGGGAACCGAATACTGTGTCACACGACAGTGGTCTTTACCAAGGGAACAGTGTCACGTCATTGAAGATTTCTTCCGTGCTAAGTACGAGGATGGAATGGTACCAGGGAGCAAATCTTCCCATTCGACACCGACATATTGTGTCAAAAAGCCAAATGGTAAATGACGCATTATACATGCTTATAATAAGCTTATTGCTGCCACTATACCACCACAAACCCCCATTCCTCCATGCCCCGATTCTGGGACTGCCAGACCAAAATTGACCTTTCAGTGTCGTCTGTGACGTGTCGGATTTAGCCATTGGCAGAACTCTGTTACAAACAGATGTTGATGGGCGTGAACGTGTTATTGCGTTCGAATCTAGACAGCTTAAGCTGCGGAAAAGAAGTACCCACTTCATGACAAAGATTTACTTGCCATGAAGTATGCTCTCGTCAAATTCAGAGTTCCTCTGCTAGGCTCTAAGCCGTTTGTGATATATACAGATCACGCGTCAATACGCACTGCGACTAATTCGCCCCATCTCTCACAGAGAATGGCCCGATAGCTATCTTTTTCGCCGAATACAACTTCGAGGCACAGTTAAGCCTGGCGAGCAGAATGCTTTGGCTGTTGCGTAATCATCTAGGCCGAATTATGAGCTCTCTCATTTAACGAATATAATGTCGCCTATTACTATATATATTCGTTTGGCTTACGCCAAGGATAAACAGTGCGTAGCTCTGCTACGAGCTCTAAAGAGCACTGAATCGTGTTTTAAATTATTGGCACGTTTGCGTGCAAGATACATCAATTTTCTATCGATAACGACCTGTTGCATTATTACACGGACGCTGCGGATCCTCCGCACGTCGTTGTTCCTCATGATGAGGATTTAAAGTACCGAATCGTCTATGAGCGCCCCATACTGCCCTTGGTGGTCATCTTGGTCGAGAAAAGACCTGCGGCTCTGTAAGCCAGATTTCTTTTTGGTGGCCCAAACTTTATAAATGGGTCAGCACATACGTTCGCACACGCGAAACTTGCCAACGGGTTAAACCCTCGGCGCATGCTGCTGCGCCACTGGCAAGTCTGCCCGTACCCATAGGGTGTTGGGAGTCCATTAGTATGGATTTATTTTCGGTCTACCAAAAGATTCGGCCGGTAACTCTGGCGTAGTGGTCTTTGTTGACCGATTGAGCAAAATTTCTCACTTATTGGCTGTGCCGGATACCATTGATGGTGAAGGTACAGAAAAGCTGTAATCGATAGCGTGTTTCGACAACACGGTTTGCCAGTGGCAATTGTCTCTGATCGGGACCCCCGTTTCACGGTTAAATTCTAAAAATCAATTTTCCAAGTGCTTGGCACCAGATTAAACATGCCCACCGCGGACGATCCGCAGACCGATGGTCAACTCGACGTGTCAATCGCGTCATCAAAGACGATTTACGCAGTGCGTGAGCTCAGACACCAAAGCGCTGGGGCTCAATGCTCCCAGTGGTGGAATTTGCGTTAAATACTGCTGTCCATGCCACTATAGACTAAACTCCGTTCTATGTCAACGGTCTTACCCACCCACGCGTTCCTTTAACGATGCCACTACGTAGCTCAGGGCTTGGTGGGGGGGGAATTAGCCGAAAGGCTTGCTGATATCAGCCCTGTTACCGTCCGGAAACAAGGAAGCGAGTTCCTTGCGACGCGATCTAGTGTCTAAAGACACGTAAGGGACACAATGGCTGATAGCCAAGACAAACAAATGAACAAGCAGATGCCAAAGGCAGGAGCTGTATTAGTTCCTATGTGGTCGGAGACCGAGTTTTATTAAACGCTAAGAATCTAGCTACTAGCTTTGTTTCCGTGGTCTTCAAGATCAAATTGCGCCCGCACTTTATTGAATCGTTTACGGTGTTTAAGAAGGACCTAGCTTACACGCTAAGCCTTCCTAGCAAGCTGCGTACACACCCAGTTGTTTACCGTCGCTTCCTTGAGCCATATCGAAACTTTTCCCACGTGGACTTAATGGCGCTTTCGCCGAGACAAGTAGTCGTCGCAGAATGCTGCATTTTAACCAGGATGTCTAGCTGGCCCTCTAAACGAGGTTGCTGACGCTTCAGCATCGAAAGAATGTTTTGAACCGTCTCAAAAGAGCCCTCAACCAGAGCAAGGCTATAACGAAGAAGTTGCACCTCCTGCTTTAGAGCATCAAATGCTTCCGTCGAGATTTCGGCCCCCTCCTGCGCTGCTTGATGCGCAAGGGAACCTTCAATCTCACGTGAAGAAGCTTTCAAAGCGACGTCGGTGTAAGGGCCAATATCAGTATCTGGTAAAGTGGCTGGGTACGCCTCTTCTATAAACTCTTGGGAGTTTGAGGTACCCCTTCGGCAAGATTGCCAGCACGCCGTTAACGTTTTTGAGCGCCAAGCTCAGGGTCAATCCGCGCCAAAGGACGCTTCCCACCGCTAAAAGTGGGATTAGGTGGATCTATAGCCTCAGCGCGGCTTCGGTCCATAGTTGCGCGGGCAACCGAAGCACTGAAGTATCGGCTAAACCTTTCTTTATTTTGTGGCATTAATGCCGAACGTAACTGGCCTTTGGCCTTAAGCTTTGTGAAATCAAAGCGAAGCTTCCGTTCCAAAGGACCACCAGCCGCTTCCGCAGACTCTCTGATATTCCAAATATTACGAAGGCGGCGGGCCCGGTGGACCCAGTTCTCAACTGAGACTTCGTGTTCACTCCTTTTTTCGTTTGGAAACAAAACGATCGAAATTTCCCTCATTGAGCTTACCGAAGCCTCACAGGACTGATCACGCAAACGCATCAGATACTGGCTTCGCGCCATTACCTTTGGTGTAAGGTATCGCTCTTGAAGAGCGTCGCGAGCAGCGATCCCCTCCGGCGTCTTCGCCGGGTCACAAAAGAATCCAGATGGCCAAGTTGTGACTCGCGATTTCATTGAGACGCTCTTGCACACTTCGTGGAGTGTGCAAGAGCGTCTCAATGAATCTATATTCACTGTGAGCTTCAGCTTTCGCTATCTCTGCAGCTCGACGACGAGCTTGTTCCTATATAAGGATTGCCCGCTCTTGCTATTGATCGAGCGGAATCGTAATGATTTGGGTTCAAGATCATGTGTCCTGCTCGATGCAGTTAAGACATCAGCGGAACCACGTTCTGGGAACGGATTTGGGGCTCGCCGACGTTCATCCGGAGGAGAAGGCGTGAAAGAACGACGCTCTTCCTCCTCCTCCTCTAACGGAAAGTGACTTTCAAAGTCCATCATTCCCTCATCGTCGAGGAAGGTGTTAAGAGTCTGTGAATCACGCTAGATGTTCATGAGACAAATGAATGCAAACACACAACCAAACGATTAGCTGTTTAGGTTCCAACCTCAAAGAGGAAATGAAGCGAATGTCGTCGCTCGGTGTCGACAGTCTGATGGGGAGGGTGAAAAGGGCACACATCGGTTGGAGAACCGTTGTTGTGGTACATTTACTCTATGGGTAAAATACCTTTTTATCCTATTAAAATAGTTTATTACTTAAATCCCATTTAATTTGTGTAACAAATGTGGTGGCCGCCAGATATAAATCTGGCGGCCGAAATTTATTTTGTTTAGCAAGGGTAAGGATTTAGATTAAATAGTCTAATAAAGTGCAGCTCCCCTTTTAGACTTGAAGCGTGAAGTGCCTTCCTAAGGCTTGCGCATTGATCTGTAAAGAGATAGAAGCCTTTCTAAGGTATATACTCTTGAGCACTAGTTGCCATTTGTTTCTACGAACCTCTGTATCCCTTGAGCTAGGATTCATTAAGCTTTAATAGCTTGTACGACTCCCTGGGTTTTTAAGCCCATTAGTTCTATAGAACCAAAAGACTCTCTGAGTCTATAAGTCTTCCTCTGACTTCAGCAGCGAGGTAGCTCCGCTACAGTTTCCAAAAAGCTGCTACCATCGCACTACTCTCATAAATACAGAGGTAACTAATCAAGGGCTTAGCCGCTTCCCTTAAAATGTATGGAATACATGTGAGGGGGGGGGCAGTTAGCGGGGGGGGGGGGCCGGGGCAGCTCCCTAATAATATTATCAGTATTTCCATGCATGGTTGTGTTGCAGTTTAATGACAGTTCAGATCATTGGCTGATATGAACCTTTTAATCAACCTGCCAATCGCTGCTAGACGCGCGAATAGGCAGTGAATAATGAGACGCAACATACTTAGGTCATATGAGATAGCAATACGCTGGAACTTAACTTTGTCAATATATTATTATTGTCTCCTAAATAAATTTCGTAAATTAATCTTCCTAAGTATTGACCTTAAGTTGCTTAGAACTGTTAGCAACTATAAATTTACCTCTGCTCGATGTTTAGGAGAAATATTCGGAGGCACCTTTACTTCACTGTTAATAGTGTAGGTTAGCTAGTACTGGGGCAGTATAATGGAAACATGTCTCGTTAAATCTGGCAGCACTTCGTGGTCCATTGAACGACCACGCACGTACCATCCAACATCGATGAAACAGGGTGTTCCATTACATAAATATTATTTCCTATGAGAGGAATGATAAATATTATTTCCTATGAGAGTAAATAAATAAGGAAGTACAGAATTGTTATCTTTATTAATTTTGACTTAATAGTTTCAAAATTACCACATTTGGTAAAATTGACGCAATAAGACGTCAGTTCTCTTTATTGGTTGATTTAAGTTTGAATCAACCCCTCCAATCGTTGTAAGACACGATTGTGCGGTGCGCAAGAAGGCGCCACACATAGTTTATTATCAATATAATAAAGTAAGTAGTAGATAGAAGATCGCTACGAAGGAACTTTATATATAAATACAATTTTATTTTTTTTACTTTTTTAAAGCCAAAGAATTATCCTTTGGTAGCTTAGAACACTTAGCTACCTGTAATCTTCCTGTACGTGAATTAACCATTCCACCCCTACCTTCACTGTAATTAGTGTAGGTTGACTAATACTGTTGTCTGTACTAGCAAAGGCTGCCCCGTTACAACTGGTAGCACTTCGTAGTCCGTTCAACTGTCACGGGGCACCTTTCGCTTGTACTGATAAGTACTATTCAACCTTACATTATTACAGTGTAGATGAGGTGCCTCGAAACTTCACGTACACACGAGTAGAGAGAAAGGTCTGTATGAAGCTAAGGGTATTTAGCTAAAAGGTCAAGACTAAGTCTATAGAATGCAGAAAAAGTAAAATCAATTTAGTATATTTAGTTACCTACGTAACGGTCTTCTATCTACTACTGAACTTATTATATTATTAACTAACTAAGTATGGCACCTCCTTGCGCACCGCACAAATGTGTCTTTTAATGATCGGCAGGGTTGATTTAGACTTAAATCAACCAATCAATAGAGCTAATGTCTTATTGCATCAATATTACCAAATTTGGAATTATTGGAGCGATTTAAGTCAAATTAATAAAGAAAATAAATTTTGTACTTCTTTATTTATTTCCTCCTATAGGAAATACTAATTGTTAATCCTCTTGTAGGAAATAATGCTTTTGTAACGGGACAGCCCAGTGTAGCTGTTGGTAATGCAAATTTTCAGTAGTCGTTAATGCGTCTACTGTGGGAAATAAGTCACCTCCTCCTTAGACTTGCCGTTGCTGTCAGCTTGCAGGTGTCCGGCCTTGCCGCAGTCATAGCGGGTGCGGGTGTGTGTTTTTTTCGTTTCGCGTCGACGTGTGCAGCGACAACTTCAAGTCCGACTGCACCGCTGTCGAGCTTAATTGGCTGCGCAAGTGCGCCAGCTCTTCGGCATGGCGCTGGTAGACGACACGCGTTGGGTCGTGCTTGGCGCGCATGACGTATAAGCTCAGGCGACGCGTGGTGGACTATGTTATCTTCGAGCGTCGCTGACAGCCACCATGTAGAGTGCAATGCGCAGTCCATGTACTTTTGGCGTCCTCCTTTTTATGAATAACTTCATGGTCTTGCTTGCCGTGATCGTCGTCTTGAACGTTGCGAGCAGTTGGACATCATGCGTCGGCTCTGACTCCACCACGTATCAACTTGGCTGTGGAAGTACCGTTCAGCTGTGCCGCTGAGGTGGTGCCCAAGCAAGTCGACCTTAATGTCTTACTCCACGTACAGCCTCATCAAGACTTGGCCAAGTTAACGGCGCGCAAGAACGTGCGGCCCCAATCGAAGTAGCCGGACCCTGGGTCCCTTGTAAAACTCAGTCCCATCAAACTTCCGAAACGAAAGCTCTCGCTGGCTCGCGTTCGGTATCTCAAAGAACGATGTCGTCGTAGAAGCTTGGGCTGCGGAGTCGCTACTGCTGCCAGGCGCCGCGGCGCCAGTGGAAACGCGACCTTTCCACCCTGTCTATCCGNGTAGCAGCTCCCTAATAATATTATCAGTATTTCCATGCATGGTTGTGTTGCAGTTTAATGACAGTTCAGATCATTGGCTGATATGAACCTTTTAATCAACCTGCCAATCGCTGCTAGACGCGCGAATAGGCAGTGAATAATGAGACGCAACATACTTAGGTCATATGAGATAGCAATACGCTGGAACTTAACTTTGTCAATATATTATTATTGTCTCCTAAATAAATTTCGTAAATTAATCTTCCTAAGTATTGACCTTAAGTTGCTTAGAACTGTTAGCAACTATAAATTTACCTCTGCTCGATGTTTAGGAGAAATATTCGGAGGCACCTTTACTTCACTGTTAATAGTGTAGGTTAGCTAGTACTGGGGCAGTATAATGGAAACATGTCTCGTTAAATCTGGCAGCACTTCGTGGTCCATTGAACGACCACGCACGTACCATCCAACATCGATGAAACAGGGTGTTCCATTACATAAATATTATTTCCTATGAGAGGAATGATAAATATTATTTCCTATGAGAGTAAATAAATAAGGAAGTACAGAATTGTTATCTTTATTAATTTTGACTTAATAGTTTCAAAATTACCACATTTGGTAAAATTGACGCAATAAGACGTCAGTTCTCTTTATTGGTTGATTTAAGTTTGAATCAACCCCTCCAATCGTTGTAAGACACGATTGTGCGGTGCGCAAGAAGGCGCCACACATAGTTTATTATCAATATAATAAAGTAAGTAGTAGATAGAAGATCGCTACGAAGGAACTTTATATATAAATACAATTTTATTTTTTTTACTTTTTTAAAGCCAAAGAATTATCCTTTGGTAGCTTAGAACACTTAGCTACCTGTAATCTTCCTGTACGTGAATTAACCATTCCACCCCTACCTTCACTGTAATTAGTGTAGGTTGACTAATACTGTTGTCTGTACTAGCAAAGGCTGCCCCGTTACAACTGGTAGCACTTCGTAGTCCGTTCAACTGTCACGGGGCACCTTTCGCTTGTACTGATAAGTACTATTCAACCTTACATTATTACAGTGTAGATGAGGTGCCTCGAAACTTCACGTACACACGAGTAGAGAGAAAGGTCTGTATGAAGCTAAGGGTATTTAGCTAAAAGGTCAAGACTAAGTCTATAGAATGCAGAAAAAGTAAAATCAATTTAGTATATTTAGTTACCTACGTAACGGTCTTCTATCTACTACTGAACTTATTATATTATTAACTAACTAAGTATGGCACCTCCTTGCGCACCGCACAAATGTGTCTTTTAATGATCGGCAGGGTTGATTTAGACTTAAATCAACCAATCAATAGAGCTAATGTCTTATTGCATCAATATTACCAAATTTGGAATTATTGGAGCGATTTAAGTCAAATTAATAAAGAAAATAAATTTTGTACTTCTTTATTTATTTCCTCCTATAGGAAATACTAATTGTTAATCCTCTTGTAGGAAATAATGCTTTTGTAACGGGACAGCCCAGTGTAGCTGTTGGTAATGCAAATTTTCAGTAGTCGTTAATGCGTCTACTGTGGGAAATAAGTCACCTCCTCCTTAGACTTGCCGTTGCTGTCAGCTTGCAGGTGTCCGGCCTTGCCGCAGTCATAGCGGGTGCGGGTGTGTGTTTTTTTCGTTTCGCGTCGACGTGTGCAGCGACAACTTCAAGTCCGACTGCACCGCTGTCGAGCTTAATTGGCTGCGCAAGTGCGCCAGCTCTTCGGCATGGCGCTGGTAGACGACACGCGTTGGGTCGTGCTTGGCGCGCATGACGTATAAGCTCAGGCGACGCGTGGTGGACTATGTTATCTTCGAGCGTCGCTGACAGCCACCATGTAGAGTGCAATGCGCAGTCCATGTACTTTTGGCGTCCTCCTTTTTATGAATAACTTCATGGTCTTGCTTGCCGTGATCGTCGTCTTGAACGTTGCGAGCAGTTGGACATCATGCGTCGGCTCTGACTCCACCACGTATCAACTTGGCTGTGGAAGTACCGTTCAGCTGTGCCGCTGAGGTGGTGCCCAAGCAAGTCGACCTTAATGTCTTACTCCACGTACAGCCTCATCAAGACTTGGCCAAGTTAACGGCGCGCAAGAACGTGCGGCCCCAATCGAAGTAGCCGGACCCTGGGTCCCTTGTAAAACTCAGTCCCATCAAACTTCCGAAACGAAAGCTCTCGCTGGCTCGCGTTCGGTATCTCAAAGAACGATGTCGTCGTAGAAGCTTGGGCTGCGGAGTCGCTACTGCTGCCAGGCGCCGCGGCGCCAGTGGAAACGCGACCTTTCCACCCTGTCTATCCGTGTGGTGCCGCAACAACGCAAACATTGGCTTTTCAAAGTCAGACACGCGCGTGCACGGCGGCTTTGCGGCTTACTTCTGCTCGGGCGAGTCCCTTAGCGGGTCGATTGTTGTAGACCGTGCGCCCATGTTCGCACTTAGTGTCAATGCAAAGATTCCGCTCTCGACAGCGCACAGCATTCTCCCATTATCATCTCGCTAGCGCTACCCGACCTTTATATTTGCAATAGGATCGGTGAGAGCGGCAAGGCAGCGAGAATCTTGTCGTCGATCGCGGTGCTCCTTTCGCGGGCTGGCGAGTCTTGAACGACTGTGAAGGCACGTGCTGGTTAAGCAACGCGAAACGGCGAGCTGGCGGGGCCCTTTTGTGACCCTCGAAGCTTGCAATGCTTCGGGGGCTAATGCACATCAGCTAGACGGAGAGCGACAGACAATGACGCAATGGAGGGTCAAGTTTGAAAAAGCAAAGAATATTGAACAGAAGGCGCACTCGAGGAGGAGTGTTGAAAGTTAAAAAAGTTGAAGAAGTACATGTGCTTTTGGTGTCACACGAGGACACGTGAAATGAGACTTGCGCCGGCCGTTATTAATTTACGCCGAGTCTTTGCATGTCGTTATATGTATGGGTTTAATTAGCAGCTAACCATTTTGAAGCGATTGGAACGAAAAAGTGATAGGAGACATAGCAGCTAGTTGTCAGATAGGCAGAAAGCTTAGACATATAACACATAATCAAATCGTTCAACTATACGCAACACGCCCTGATTTGCAGTTGCTCCTTGCCCCTGCGAGACGGTATGCTCATCTTCCGTCTATCTGTCACCTGCAACACACCAAAATATACAAAGACAATTCTGAAAGAAACGGCAGTTTCTTGATGGCTTGGGACCTGGCGGTATTTCAGCCTGTAAAACACCATTTACCAACACCTTCAAGCTCATTGGTGAAGGAGGCATGGGAAACAGATCGGACTGATGAAGTCAGCTTTGTCGTATAAAGCGTCGTATGCTGTAGCGGAGTTTCCACGCTCATAAAGTCAGAGGAAGACTTTTATATTCAGAGGGTCTCTTAGTTCTATAGAACTAATGGGCTTAACAACTCAGGGAGTCGTACAAGCTATTAGAGCTTAATGAATCCTAGTTCAAGAGAATCAGGGGTTCATAGAACCAATTGGTAACTAGTGCCCAAGAGCATATACCTTAGAAAGTCTTATATCTCTTACAGATCAATGCGCAAGCCTTAGGAAGGCACTTAACGCTTTAAGTCTAAAAGGGGAACTGCACTTTAGTCGACTATTTAATCTAAATCCTTACCCTAGCTAAACAAAATAAATTTCGACTGCCAGATTTATATGTGTCGGCGACCGCATTTGTTACCCTTAATAAATGGGGATTTAAGTAATTAACTTTTTAGAATAAAAGGGTATGTTACCGAAATTGCGATATTATACTCTTAGTGACCGGCAATTGCACGAAAATTTATTTTAAGATTGGCCGAGTAATTTCTGTCAATCATATGTGGATAGTGATCGGGTAAAACATCGGCATCCATTGATTCAAAAACACAGAAAACAATCAAAAAGCCGAGATGGCGCCGAAGAAGGGAAGGAAAAGCGCCAACAAGAGCGCAACTGTTGCTGCTGACAATATTGACGATCTTTTGAACGAAATCAACTTCTCCGAGACTGCAACTACGCAGCAGAAGCAGTTTGATCAAGTGACGAGTAAGGTTGAAGAAAGTCACGAGAAAAGATCGGGCGTGGATGCCGCCGCCGCCGCCTACTTAGCAACTTTGGGCGTGGCCCCTTCCCCCGGAGGTGAAAAGAAAGATGACAAGAAGAAGAAAAAGAAAGGAAAGAAAAAGCCCAGTGCTGACGCGAAGAGGGACGACGACAAGAAGCCCACGTCGGCTGCAGCAAAGGCCGTGATGGAGCGCCAGGCAGTTATGAAAGCTGAGCAAGAGCGTCTTGAAAGGGAACGTATAGAACAGGAGCGAATCGATCAGGAGGAGGAGGCAAAGCGCTTGGCTGAGATTGAGCGTGAAGAGGAGATACGTCGCAAGAAAAAGGAAGCGCGAGCTGCCAAGATCGAGCGTCAGAAAAAGGAAGGCACGTACATGACCAAGGCTCAAAAGCAGAAAGCAGCCAAAGCTCAAGCTGCTCTTGAGACCATGCAGCAGGTTGGTTTGGTGCCTGAAGCTGGGGATAAGAAGAAGGTTTTGTACTCGAATAACAATAAAAAGAGCTCGAACAAGAACAAGAAGGAGTTTAAGGAGGAGGAGGTAGAGGATAAAGAACAATCTGTTTTGACAGAGGAAAAGGAAGAAGTGTTGGTTGAAAATGCTGCTGAGACGCTCGAGGAGGTTGTAGCTCCCGACGCATGGGACGACGAAGACTGGGAGACTAGCAAAGTTGTGGCATCGTTGGAGGACAAACTCCAAGTATACAAGGACGAGACTGCCGCTGCCGCGTGCGACAGTGAAGGAGACGAAGATCTATTGGTACTTGAAGAGAAGAAGAAGCAGGACTACTTGCGGTTGCAAGGCATTGCGCTCAAAAAGCGACTAGAAGAGCAGGCAGAACAAATGCGTCAGGACGATCACGAAGAACGACAGCGTTCGAAAGCAAAGGTCGAGGCTGAGCGTAAGAAAAAGGAAGCGGCCGAGCGTCGTCGCCAGCGCGAGGCCGCAGTGCGCGCTAAGGTGTCATTAGATGATCTGCGCTCCCCTATCTGCTGCATCATGGGTCATGTCGACACTGGTAAGACAAAGCTTCTTGACAATATTCGCCGGACCAAGGTTCAGGACGCGGAAGCTGGTGGTATTACCCAACAGATTGGGGCTACCTTTTTTCCTGTTGATGCGATTAAACAAAAGACGGCTCGACTTGCCGAGACAATGAAGCTTGAGTATCGTTTACCTGGTCTGCTTGTGATCGATACACCTGGTCACGAGTCGTTTACAAATTTGCGGTCTCGCGGTTCGTCGCTGTGCGATATTGCTATACTGGTGGTGGATATTATGCACGGTCTGGAGCCACAGACTTTGGAATCACTGCGCTTGCTGCGACAGAAGAAGGCCCCTTTCGTTGTGGCACTAAATAAAATCGATCGATGTTACGGTTGGAAAACGATGCTTGATATGCCTGTTCAGGAAGCACTCAAGCACCAGAATGAGCACGTCATTCGCGAGTTTGAAGACCGCATGAAGTCAATTATCGTGGAGTTTGCCGAGCAAAAGCTAAATGCTGAGGTGTATTGGCGCAATAAGGATTTGGCTCACACGGTCTCTCTTATACCTACCAGTGCTATCTCTGGCGAAGGTGTGTCAGACCTCTTGATGATGCTGACGCGCTTAACGCAGGAGCGTATGGTCAAATCGCTTGCATTTGTAGATATTCTACAGTGTACTGTGCTTGAAGTGAAGGTAATTGAAGGCTTAGGTACCACAATTGATACGATATTAGTGAACGGCACTCTAGAAGAAGGTGCAACGATCGTAGTGTGCACATTAGATGGCCCAGTGGTGACAACGATTCGTTCATTGCTTACTCCGCATCCCATGAAGGAAATTCGCGTAAAAGGCGAGTACATTCATCACCAGAAGATAAAGGCTGCAATGGGCGTCAAAATTTGCGCACAGGGTCTTGAAAAAGCCGTAGCGGGCACTCAAATTCATGTGGTTGGCCCTGATGACGACATCGAAGAGCTTAAGGATTCAGTAATGTCGGACCTAACAAGCATTTTAGACTCAGTAAAATCTGCTCGCCGTGGCGTTATGGTTCAAGCCTCCACGTTAGGTGCTCTGGAGGCTCTGCTAGAATTTCTCCGTACGTGTGATCCGCCCATTCCGGTCTCTTGCGTGAACATTGGTCCGGTGCACAAGAAGGACGTCATGCGAGCGTCCGTGCAGCTGGAGCACCAGCCCGAATTTGCCACTATTCTTGCGTTTGATGTTAAGGTTCACAGTGACGCCACTGAGCTAGCAACAGAACTTGGTGTGCGCATTTTCACTGCCGACATCATTTACCACCTGTTCGACCAGTTCACGGCATACATGGACAACTTCCGCTCCGCCCGTCGAGAGGAATTTGCGGAGGTGGCTGTATTCCCGTGTGTGCTGAAAATACTTCCCAATTGTATCTTCAATAAAAAAGACCCCATTATCCTCGGCGTTGATGTTGAGGAGGGCATCGTTAAAGTGGGTACGCCTCTCGTGGTCCCATCTGCAGGCGGCTTGCTTGTCGGCAAGGTAGGCTCCATCGAGCGCGAGCACAAGGAGGTGGACCGCGCCAAGAAGGGTGCTTCTGTGGCCGTGCGAATTGATAACGAAAGCAGTGTTATGTATGGCCGGCATTTCGACCATAAAAATCAACTTGTGTCGCGCCTGACCCGCGAAAGCATTGACGCGCTTAAAGAGAACTTTCGGGACGATCTGCAAAAAGAGGACTGGCAGCTTGTCATTAAGCTTAAAAAGGTGTTTGATATTATATAGAGTATTGCTAGATCCATAGAAATTTTTATTGCATAACGATCGACACTCGAGGTTGCATAGCTCAGTTCAAAACGTCATAAATTCGAACTGTCGGACGCTGCAGAGGCACTGTCGCCGCAGTGCCTACTTTTTGTTGCTCCATCTGCAATCGACTGGCGCTGAGCATACATCGCAAGAGATCTTCTTGTTCAGCAAGGCACTGGGTAATGGAGCGAGACGAAGGAAAACGATTATTTATTGACTCATGACTTCTACGGCTGCTAGGGCCACTCGAGCAAAGAAGCAAATCGTCGTCATTCCGTCGCTTACCAAAGGTAACCCGCGACATTTGTTGCAATTCTGACGCTGGCGTCATGTCTGTGGTGTCAATCACTTCAGAGACTTCCTCCGTCTCCTCAGTGGCTAGTGACTTAAATTGCTTACGTGAAGGATGCTTCCGACTCAATGAATAACGGCCAGACATTGAAAGCTTGTTACGCAGCTTGGACTTTGAGCTTCGAGGCTTCTCATCGAGAATGGCCACGTTATCATCAATGACATCCAAAGTCGCGACAAACGGCATATCATCCTCCCCAACGGTATTCTCGGACATTGAGGTAGTCCACGACGACTGTGATGAAGACAATGAACTGGTAAGCCTCGATCTGCCTGATGCATTAAGTGACGCCTTGCTGGCGTTATCAGAATCGGTTTCGGACCAATCAGATTCTGAAGCGATGTCATCCCACCACTCTTGACGTGAGCGGCTCTCATACCTAACATTCTTGGCTGCTTTATCTACCATGAGATTGCTGAGGGTGCAGGCATCACTGAAGTCTGTTAAATACGAAATGTCAGCTAGCGCAAGCTTAGCAACCTGCGCTGTATCGCTTTCTCGACACACGTCTGATAAGCAGGCTTTACAAAAACGAGATTTGACAACCTGGAAAATTCGCGACTTGGACACGTCATGCTGGTCCCGCGGAACGTTGCGTATTATCACGCAATGACGGCAGAAAATGTCTCCGCAAAGCCGACAGTGGTAACGGTGCCGAGTGGCAACATTAAAAGAAAGCTGACAACTCGTACAAGTCTTCCGGGATTTGTTGGGCGCCCAATCTATCTTACATATCATACCTTGCTTCAAAATATGCTTGGAGTCGACAAATAGGGCCATGTCATTGTAAATGCGCATAATTTTTTTATAATTCTTGGCACTCATCGACAGCCCAGCAAAATCATTCTCGCTTATGATAAAAAGCTGCATTGCATCAGAAGCAAACTCGGCCGAACGAACAATCGATATACTTTGTGTCGCGACACGCCTCACTCTCAAGCTGCGGTAAAGGTTCGGGCACTCTTCTATCTCCACCGGCAATGTCACACGCACGCCCAAATTGCGACCTAGTTTATCTTTCGTGTAGGTCAAGTATTCAAGAAAGCACGTGTCACGTTTGTGGCCAAAGGACATCGATTGGAGACACGTCCATTTAAGCCCCAGATAGTCGTGCGGCTTTCCAGAATCTCTTGTGTGAATGTTTTTTAGTACGACTGCATCAACCGCGTAGCCGTACATGAGTTGGTTCCACTCAAAAAGCTCCTGTGATGTCTCGGCGTAGTGGAAACTCATAAAATTGCGATAATTACCTGGAATGCACCCATACAGACGAAACTCACTGTGCGCTAGCCCTTCAGGCGTATTTTCTCGAATGGCTGTAAGAGGGCCGTCATTGCCGACAGCTATCCACGGAGCGCTGTAGGTTGGGTTGGGACCTTTTGCCTCGTGACGTTCATACTCAACAAGAGCGTTTTTGACGATTGTCTTGACTTGCCTCTCGTAGTCCAAAATCTGAATTTGCGTGAGCTTGACTTCTGGGAAATAACCATCGGGAAGTGGAAATGTCTTTAAGGGATTCCTGCTAATATAGGATACCACCGTAAGATACTAAATAGCGACTGTCTTGCCACAACAACCTACCGTGATAAGGTGTGGCCACGCCTTGTGGCTAGCATGAGGAAAAATGAAAAAACTTCTGGACTTGCGATTACGGGGAAGGCTTGTCGTGATCCTTCTTAAGAGCTGCAACTTGAGATTGAGGGTTCAGCTGGGAACTGTGCGGTGATGTGCAGCAATCTCATCTTTCGTAAGAAACTGAATATCTTAGCAGTAATCAAATGAGCTTTTGAATCAACGAACACTTGCATGCAGTTGTGAAAAGGCACATTTGTCAGAAGTAGCGCTCATTTATCTCCAACAGTGTACTGCAAAATTTTGCTAGCTTTAGGAGACCATTATTAATTATAGATTCACAAAGAGAAGACCCCTTGATCCTTATTTTCGTCACGGAGAGCATTGATGCTACTCTGTAAAGAGAGTTGACTTTTCAAAAAGCATTATCCTATCAATTTTGCTTGCATTTTCATGGGAACGTGTTTCACCACATGGAAGGTTTACTTCAATCACAGCATTAGTGTTTAATAGTGAATTTTATTTCGCCGAAACCATGAAGTTTAAACTTTGCAAATATCGTTCCCTTGCAAAATAGGGTGCAATTTGCGTCCGCTTACGTATCAGAGTCACAATACAACCTATATAATTCAATGCATTGAATAAAGAAATACTTGCTGACATCATAAACTCTTTTCATCCTGATGAATTGCCAAGCCGGTCCGTGATTGTGTTCCGCGTTTGTGGTTTACGAGAGCCCTGCCACTAATCTCTAGCACCTGTGACAAAGGCTGTAAGCAAGCGTCAACCTAGAGATTAACGAGATAGCGGCAGCGTCTGCAATGTGCACAGTCAAATTTGAAAGAACTAACCATGTCCAACACCGTACACTTCAAGTGTAGTGGGATGGATTAGTAATCTCTCCATGATTATAAAGTGTATTTGTAAGGACTTGAGTGCATCACGCTGGGCGATTCTCTGCTAGGTATTCATTTTAAGCCACATTCAACTTTAATGCTACGCGCAGCGCGACCTATCGTGCTCCAGCAGCTGTTGCTTAGATCTGCCCACGGGCGGTTTTACGTCTTGTAGGGAGAATTATCCCAGCAATGTTGTTCTAGCCTTTAAAATGTGAGAATACTTAATGGCGCAAAAGCACTTTGCCGCGTGCGGCCATTTAATCCCACAAAATTATCTAAATGCTAGCTTCAAAAAGTTTCACTGCGCCACTTTTCATGATAGTAGCGATGTCAGGATGTGCATGCATCAGTCGAACTTCGTCAAAATATTTAAACGCTTTGGTGGCTGATGCGCTGGCAGCTTTGTTTGGTATTGTCGTGAAGCCAGCGTCACACTTGCCAGTATCATACGGCACCATGACGTGCACTACTTTTTCTTAAACTCATATTACTCGCCAACAGTCGCCAAACTTCATGCGCGTTTACAACAATTCCGGTTGGTCCGTCATCAGTAACATACAAATCGCTCCGCCGCGTTTACGTCAATTCCGGTCGGTCGGCTCTTCAGCGACATCAAATCTCTCCGCCGCGTCCCCGGCGCCGCGAAACTGGATGTCTATCGTACCCTGCACAAAGAATGCTCGACGTGAAAGGCGACAAATTCTTTCAAGAAGTCGACAAAATTGCAACGTTGCAGCATTGCGGCATTGCACACAGTAAACGAGCCACTACAATCGCGCGCAATGTTCGACACTCTTTGATCGGTGGGTCTAAACAGGGGCATCCACACTGCAATAGAAGGTTTTACTACTAAATTGTTTCGTTTAAGTGACACGTCTTCGTGTTACTCCTCGTTGATGGCCGGCGCTTCACCACTCATGATCAGCAGCAATGTCAAGCTTCCGCTACCGGATGGATATTTCCCGCCAGTTCGTCTCACTTCCGCTGAGATTGAGGTTTACGAGCAGCGCGTCGAAATCATCATGAAGAATGCGTTGGCCGAGTACAATCTCCATGAGGCCATGGGCGCACGACCTGACTACGGTGCCCGATGGAGTATCGTAGGTAACGTCGAGCATCTCACTGCCATTCGTGAAAGCGATCCATCACGAGCAGTAGAGACCTCGCGCATTTTCGGACGCGTTGACGGCGACTACCGCAACTTTATCGACTTCTTTTACTCTGACACGGCACAACAGGTGTTTGCTGTGAACCAATTTATGTTAGGATGCGCTGTGGATGCCGCGGTGCTGTGCAATATTCATACGAAGGAATCGAACAAGCCGCATCAATACCTGGGCATGAAGTGGGTCTGCCTTCAATCGTCGACCCTTTCTCGCAAGCGCGATATGTGCTTCCTCGAGTACCTGGTCTACACAAAGGATCTTCAAGGTCGAAATGTCGGCGTTCGTATCACGCTGCCCCTGGATCTAAAAGAGTGTCCGCCTCTACCGGATAAGTTGAAAACTCGGCGGACTCACTCGCATACGGTGACAATTGTTCGCCCAATGAGAGAAATTTCTGATGCCTCGCACATCTTTATGACCAGTGAGGCCGAAATGTACAAGGGGTCAGGCTCTTCATCAATTGCAAGTTTCAAGAAGGTTATGATCACACTAAGCTCGATGGCATTGTTCGCGGATTCAAAGCGCATTTCCATGCACGGTATGCTGGATCGCAAAAGCTGGGTACCGAAAAAAGCGCGTTCCAATTGCCACGTATGCACTCGTAAATTTTCAACCACGCGACGTAAGCAGCATTGCCGTCTTTGTGGTGAGGTGGCCTGCCGTCGCTGTATGACGATTCGAGCTGCACCAATGGTTGATGACAGCACGTCTTTATACTCTCGCACATTTCAAGTTGCGAAGACGGTATTTTGCAAAGTCTGCATGGGTAAGGTGCGTGACTTGGACGTCAAAAGTATTAATAGTCAATATTTCGACGACAAGTCTTCCGCTTGGTTTGCAGACAAGACATACAATCGGAGTATTATAATGGCATGCTGCTCAACGCAGAACGAAGAATCATCCCTTTCTTCGCTTTCGCCGTCAAATACGAGTTCAGCTCGTTCAAATTCCCCTCTACAAGAGACGAAAGGTGGCGAAGAGCGCGAAAGTTTGAATCTTATAGGTGTAGACGTTACCAGCAGCATTGACTCAGAGGTTCAATCAGAAACAAAAACCAGTATGTCATCTTCGTTGGACGATGAAATGGAGGTCGAGGTGGTGGAACGTGTTGATCGAGCATTGATAGATTTGCGCCACCTCCGTACGATGGCTGGGGCTGAGCGCGTGGTGCAGGCGGTTGAGGAAGAAGAAGTTAGGATGATGCGAGAATCGCTGGCAGCGCTAGACTATAAGGATGTTCGTCTTGTGGAATTGTCACCAAACGAAGACAGCGATTCTGACTACGATTTCTTAAGCGACAGAAGCGCTAGTTTTCCGTTGATGGAAGAGGACGAAGACGACGTAATCGAAATTCTTGGAGATTCAAGCATGACTGTTTCGACTGCACGGCAGGTTGTGTCGTCTCCACGAAAAGAAATACCTATAAACGATGGCACGCTAGAGCACATTTTGTTCCGCTCTCCGCGGGAAAATATAACGATCGATCAGCGCCTTCAGGAGCAGGAAGTATTACTCAAGCGTTTAGTAATGGCGGCAAATTCATCCGCTGGATACAAGCCTCCAAGCATTCGTTCACAGCAGTAAGCAGTCGCCTTATTACGACCTTTCGCAGGTAATACGTCATACAAATGTTTTCTATTGCGATTTTTACAAATTGATTGGGCAACAAGTGTAACGATATGACGCGTTACATAAATTTTATTTTCTATAAGAGGAATAATTAAATCATATCCTATGAGAGAAAATAATAAAGAAGTGCAACATTATTATTTCTATTAATTTTGACTTAATAGCTCCAATATTACCAAATTTGGTAATATTGACGCAATAAAACTTGGAAACCGGTATAGGCACATACCCTTTTTGGTATAGCCACCCCGCCCCGTCTGTTTGTTTTAATTAAAAAGACTGCAGATAAAGAATAAATAGTTTCCTTATTCCGCTACATCGCAAAATTGACACTTATTCCTTTTGAGTCGTGTTTAGATCCCTTTTTGGACTTTAGTACCCCCCGCTTGATTACATTTGAGAACCGATATAGCCATACCCATTAATTATCAGCCTCTGTACTTATGAGAGTAGCGTAATGGTAGCAATTGTTGACAACTAAAATTGTAGCGGAGCTACCTCGCAAAAAGTCAGAGGAAGACTTATGTACTCAAAGAGTTTCTTAGTTCTATAGAATAAAATAATTTAGCAACTTAGAGAGTCGTACAAGCTAACAAAGCTTAATGAATCCTAGCTCAAGGGATACATAGGTTCGTAGAACCAAGTGGCAACTAGTGCTCAAGAGCATATACCTTAGAAAGGCTTCTATCTCTTATAGATCAATGCGCAAGCCTTAGGAAGGCACTTAACGCTTTAAGTCTAAAAGGGGAATTGCACTTTAGTCGACTATTTAATCTAAATCCTATCCCTAGCTAAACAAAATAAATTTCGACCGCCAGATTTATATCTGGCGGCGACCACATTTGTTACCCATACTAAGTGGGATTCAAGTAATTAACTTTTATAGAATAGGATAAAAAAGTTATTTTACCCATAAAGTAAATGTACCACAACAAGGTTCACCAGTCAATGTGTGCCCCGTCACACCCTCCGCCATCAGACTGTGACACCGAGTGACAACATTCGCTTCGTTTCCTCTTTGAGGTTTTAACACAAGCAGCTAACCGTTTGGTTGTGTGTTTGCATTCATTTGTCCCATGACAATTAAGCGTGAGTCACAGACTCGTAGAACCTTCCTCGACGATAAGGAAATGGTGGACTATGAAAGTCACACTCTATCAGAGGATGAGGAAAAGAGCGTCGCTCTAACACGCTTTCTCCTCCGGATGAACGTCGGCGGGCCCCGAATTCGTTCCCAGAACGTGGTGTCGCCGATGTCTTAACTGCATTGCGCAGGACACAGGACCCTGAGTCCAACATTATCACGAATCCGCTCGATAAAGAGCAAGAACAGGTAATCCTCATAGAGGAACAAGCTCGTCGTCGAGCTGCAGAGATAGCGAAAACTGAAGCTCACAGTGAATATAGACTCACAGTGAATATAGATTCACTCCACTAAGTGTGGAAGAGCGTCTCAATGAAATCGCGAGTCACAACTTGGCCATCTGGATTTTTTGTGACCCGGCGAAGACGCCGGAGGGGATCGCTGCTCGCGACGCTCTTCAAGAGCGATACCTTACACCAAAGGTAATGGCGCGAAGCCAGTATCTGATGCGTTTGCGTGATCAGTCCTGTGGGGCTTCGGTAAGCTCAATGAGGGAAATTTCGATCGTTTTGTTTCCAAACGAAAAAAGGAGTGAACAAGAAGTCTCACTTGAGAACTGGGTCCACCGGGCCCGCCGCCTTCGTAATATTTGGAATATCAGAGAGTCTGCGGAAGCGGCTGGTGGTCCTTCGGAACGGAAGCTTCGCTTTGATTTCACAAAGCATAAGGCCAAAGGCCAGTTACGTTCGGCATTAATGCCACAAAATAAAGAAAGGTCTAGCCGATACTTCAGTGCTTCGGTTGACCCCGATTCTGGCACTGCCAAACCCAAATTGGCCTTTCAGTGTCGTCTGTGACGCATCGACAGTGCGTAGCTCTGCTACGAGCTCTAAAGAGCACTGAATCGTGTTTTAAATTGTTGGCACGTTTGCGCGCAAGATACATCAATTTTCTATCGATAACGACCTGTTGCTTTATTGCACGGACGCTGCGGATCCTCCGCACGTCGTTGTTCCTCATGATGAGGATTTGAAGTACCGAATCGTCTATGAGCGCCCCATACTGTCCTTGGTGGTCATCTTAGTAGAGAAAAGACCTGCGGCTCTGTAAGCCAGAATTCTTTTTGGTGGCCCAAACTTTATAAATGGGTCAGCACATGCGTTCGCACACGCGAAACTTGCCAACGGGTTAAACCCTCGGCGCATCTTGCTGCGCCACTAGCAAGTCTGCCCGTACCCATAGGGTGTTGGGAATCCATTAGTATAGATTTATTTTTGGTCTACCAAAAGATTCGGCCGGTAACTCTGGCGTAGTGGTCTTTGTTGACCGATTGAGCAAAATTTCTCACTTATTGGCTGTGCCGGATACCATTGATGGTGAAGGTACAGAAAAGCTGTAATCGATAGCGTGTTTCGACAACACGGTTTGCCAGTGGCAATTGTCTCTGATCGGGACCCCCGTTTCACGGTTAAATTCTAAAAATCAGTTTTCCAAGTGCTTGGCACCATATTAAACATGTCCACGGCGGACGATCCGCAGACCGATGGTCAACTCTACGTGTCAATCGCGTCATTCAAAACGTTTTACGCAGTGCGTGTGCTCAGACACCAAAGCGCTGGATATCAATGCTCCCAGTGGTGGAATTTGCGTTAAATACTGCTGTCCATGCCACTATAGGCTAAACTCCGTTCTATGTCAACGGTCTTACCCACCCACGCGTTCCTTTAACGATGCCACTACGTAGCTCAGGGCTTGGTGGGGGGGGAATTAGCCGAAAGGCTTGCTGATATCAGCCCTGTTACCGTCCGGAAACAAGGAAGCGAGTTCCTTGCGACGCGATCTAGTGTCTAAAGACACGTAAGGGACACAATGGCTGATAGCCAAGACAAACAAATGAACAAGCAGATGCCAAAGGCAGGAGCTGTATTAGTTCCTATGTGGTCGGAGACCGAGTTTTATTAAACGCTAAGAATCTAGCTACTAGCTTTGTTTCCGTGGTCTTCAAGATCAAATTGCGCCCGCACTTTATTGAATCGTTTACGGTGTTTAAGAAGGACCTAGCTTACACGCTAAGCCTTCCTAGCAAGCTGCGTACACACCCAGTTGTTTACCGTCGCTTCCTTGAGCCATATCGAAACTTTTCCCACGTGGACTTAATGGCGCTTTCGCCGAGACAAGTAGTCGTCGCAGAATGCTGCATTTTAACCAGGATGTCTAGCTGGCCCTCTAAACGAGGTTGCTGACGCTTCAGCATCGAAAGAATGTTTTGAACCGTCTCAAAAGAGCCCTCAACCAGAGCAAGGCTATAACGAAGAAGTTGCACCTCCTGCTTTAGAGCATCAAATGCTTCCGTCGAGATTTCGGCCCCCTCCTGCGCTGCTTGATGCGCAAGGGAACCTTCGATCTCACGTAAAGAAGCTTTCAAAGCGACGTCGGTGAAAGGGTCAATACCAGTATCTGGTAAAGTGGCTGGGGTACGCCTCTTCTATAAACTCTTGGGAGTTTGAGGTACCCCTTCGGCAAGATTGCCAGCACGCCGTTAACGTTTTTGAGCGCCAAGCTCAGGGTCAATCCGCGCCAAAGGACGCTTCCCACCGCTAAAAGTGGGATTAGGTGGATCTATAGCCTCAGCGCGGCTTCGGTCCATAGTTGCGCGGGCATGGAGGAATGGGGGTTTGTGCTGGTATAGTGGCAGCAATAAGCTTATTATAAGCATGTATAAGGTGCAATTTACCATTTGGCTTTTTGACACAAAATGTTGGTGTCGAATGAGGAGATTTGCTCTCTCGTACCATTCCAGCCTTGTGCTTAGCACGGAAGAAATCGTCAATGACGTCACACTGTTCCTTTGGTAAAGGTTACTGTCGGGTGACACAGTATCTGGTTCCAAAAACCAAGACAATTTCGTGACGGACACCTCTATCCGGAGGTAAAACAGATGGTGGATTGGTACATACCACATCGTGGAATTCCTTAACTAAGAAATTAAATGAATTTGAAGGATCTTTAGGGATCGATGACCCACTCCGCGCACTAAGTGCAGCTTTTGAGTCATCTGGGACAGCTTCGTCCAGAAGTGACGATGAGTTTAATTCAACCGTCGGTCGAATGACCACCATCTCAGATAAGTCGCCAGCCTTTAAGACTCGGCCGCACTCATCAATAGACACTTCGTCTAGCTCTAGAAGAGCATGTAACGAAGAGATTGCCGCAAGGCTAACTTCTCCCTCAATGCTACCGGTTACACCATTTACAAGCGTGTGTGATTGCTCACTTGTATCACTTAGTGAGGGTATACACGCTTCGCATTTCCCCTGTCTTGGAGTAAAGACTCTAAGCCTCTTAGAGGCCGGGACATTTACGTCCCCGAAGTTTCCAGCCTGTATTAGTTCTATACCAGACATGTTTTCTATTTCCACATCTGGCAAGGAGTTATGTAACTCAACTTCCTTATTCTACGAGCGTTTACGTGTCGCTTCACGTGCATTAGAAGGGTCTGACTCAAAATGCCCTGGCGCACCGCCAATAATGTCACTATTGACACTCAGTACGGTCCCACCTCAGCCGACCACACTCGGTGGACTTAGACATGGCACTCCATTTTTTTTATCTTATTGCACCCTTGAGGTCCTGGCGAACCGCCAACAGTGTCACTACTGAGAATCAGTATGGTGCGACCTCGGCCGACCACACTCGGTGGACTTAGACGTGCCAGTCCACGCATCTGAGGGAAATTTCACCCTTGATGTTTCGGCCTTAGGCCAACAATGCTTTGAGTATTCAGTGAATCGCTTTTACAACGAGTGTCACTCGACGGAGTACGTGCCGTTCCACCTCCTTCTTCTGAGTTGGGCTTAGAATTAATGTTTTCAACACGGAAGTTCATTAACTCAGACATTTCAATGTCGTAAGCACTGACAGGCTCAGTCAATGATTCGCCAATAGCGCTTTTGTTGCCTTGCAAAGGTAGGTTCATGACTCTTAAAAAAATTACTAGGAACATTGCGCGTGGCCTAAGGTCTTTTACCTCCAATGATCCATGGCTCATGGCCTTCGAGCCAGGCCATACCAAGGATGAGATCATATCTCGAACCCAAATCAAGGACGAGACAGCATTTTATGCTAAAGTTCAATGGAACTTTAGTAACAGTGACTGTATCACTTTCATGCGTTTAAGCGCCTCAACGTTAGTTGATTTACTTCAAGGCAAGACACTCCTGAGTCAATTAAAATTGATTATGGCTTACCAAAGCCCTTTGCAGTCGCTTTAGCAACTAATAAGCCAGGCTTGTACTTACGCCCCGTACCATTACGCCCCGAGCTAATTGGGGCTAGGTCCTGTTTACTCTCACCTCCTAGAGATTCAACATAGCCTAGGTCTTCCCCACTAGACGCTTAAATATCAAAAGGGGAACTAAACTTTATTTAATTATTTAAATCCAAAAACCTTACCGTAGCTGATTTAAAAATAGATTTTGGCCGCCAGATTTTTATCTGGCGGCGACCACATTTGTTACCCATAATAAATGGGATTTGTGTAATTAACTATTTTAGAATAGGATTAATGGGTATATTACCATAAGGTAAATGTACCACAACAACGATTCTTCACCCGGTCTGTGCCCCATTACAGAAAGTGCTGCTGCTTGTTAAGCAGCATCAAATATGCAGCCTCCTCAAAAGTGGTGGGCTGGACTCGAAATAAGTGAAACCGAGATGTACCAGAGGCTTTAAGTCAAGACTGTCATCTTGATGTCTTACGTGATTCTGCTATGCCCACTATTGGCGTTAATTTGTTTAGCACGTTAATTGTATCGGGCAATCTCACTCCTTTTGTCGTTCATCAGGCCGTCACCTTTAAAGTATTTGGTGTCACAGAGACTCGGCCAATGCAGCCAACATTCGTCTCTTTGCTTTGATTCTGCGAAGCTAGAAGTCAAATCCAATTAAGTGCGGCGTATTAGGTCTTAGCCTGCCCAACACTCTAGTGCTCTAATTGCACATGTAACCATGAGTCTATGCCACACTATGGTCGAGGATTCGTTCATTCCCATCTCTATTGGTGGGAAACGTTAATGCTAGCTAATCTCGAGCATGTCGATCAAAAACCTCAACGGCGTAAGGACAATCTTGCCGAAGAGGCACCTCCAGCTTCCAAGAATCTTCCGACAAGGATATTAAATTTACTTCACCCAGATTCTGCTATTGATTCTTGCGACGACGTCGATGTAATAGTCTCTCCACGTGTAATTGAAGGTTCCCTTTCTCGTTGAGAAAGACGGGTGAGGGGCGACATATCAGTAAAAGCTTTTGCTTTTCGAGGTGGAACTTCTTCGTTTAAAATCTTGCTGAGAGACGCGATCCAAAAAAACACTTGACGTTGGAGCGTCAACAACGTCGTTGATATAGTCAGCTGTAGACTTGATGAGGATAAAGCAATCTGTATCACAGCCGTTGGTCTCGGCGCAAGCGCCTATCAATCCACCCGACCCGTACAGATTAAGCAAGCAGACGAAACCAAAATTTATGCGCAGCTTGCGCGAAAGTCTGGCTTAAAAGCTAGGCCCATCTCGGCCACGACCGTAATGGGCCATTAAAAAGTCGACGTAGTTTCATTTAAAAGGCCGAAAAAACTACATAGGAAGTGGCAATTTATAGCGTTAAGCAAGCCACGGTCACAGACCATGTAAGACTTAATACAGCTTCTGCTTTAGCATCCACTTGTTTGATTTTTGTCTTGGTATCTGCCTTTGTGTCGCGTATATGTGGCAAGACACTATATAGCGTCCTAAGAAA
The DNA here is from genome assembly GCF_004359215.1 of Bremia lactucae. Lineage (NCBI taxonomy): Eukaryota > Oomycota > Peronosporomycetes > Peronosporales > Peronosporaceae > Bremia > Bremia lactucae. Next base: position 7,026,001 of record NC_090619.1, read on the forward strand.
GCGCTTACCTGTTTCTAAACAGTGATAGGTCGGATATCAGCAAGCCAATCGACTATTTCTCCCGCAACAAGCTCTAAACTACGTAATGGTAACGTCAACGGAACGCGTGGGAGTGTGAGTTCGTTCACATAGAACGGAGAATAGCCTAAAGAATAAATAGCTTTTACGACGCAAACTCAAACACAGAAAGCAGTTAAGTACACACTGTGCAAAATAACTCCAATAACGCGATTGATACGCTTGGTCTGGCTATCGATTCACAGATGATCCGCTGTCGACATGTTAAATCAAATTTTCAGCACTCGGAAGATCGATTTCCAAATTTAGCCGTGACATAGGATTCTTTTATGGAGAAAATTCCCCTGACAATCGTGTTGTCTAAATTCGTGATCTAAAAAGCTTAGGTATGAGCATCGTGGTCTTTGTTGATCGATTTGAGAAAAATCGCACTCTTAGCGGCTATACCTTCTCTCTAGCATAGCCGCTAAGAGTGCGATTTTTCTTAATCGATCAACAAAGACCACGATGCTCATGTTGTCTTCCAAATCTTTCGGTGGGGCATACACAAATCCATACTGATGGACTCCCACTACCTAGTGTATACGGGCAGAATGGCATGTGGCGGAGTATAAAAAGCCCAGAAATTACCTCGGTGGCAAGTTTTGCATTTTGAAAATAGGTGCTCACCCATTTGTAGAGTTTCGGCCAGTAACTCTGGCTGACGGAGCCATAGGTCTTTTCTCGGCCAAGATTACTGCTTTAAACAGTACCATTTGCCTCAAAGAAGATCAGATACTTCAATTTTATCTCATCATGGGAAACTACGAAACGCAGAGGACCCGCCGCACCAGTGCAATACCACCGAAAGCAACTTTGCAATACCACAGAGAACAATTATTGATAGAAGATTGGTATTAACCCGCACTTAATCGTGCCGACAATTTAATGTCCGAGTCTCTAAAAACATTCCTCCTATGAGTACGTAGCAAAGCTACACACTGCTCATGCTTGGCAGATGCCAAATGGATCAATTCAGTGATTTGAAACGTCGCAGTTGGAGCATGAGTAAGCTCAGAATTGGCTGGCGTGGTAATGCATCAGCAAAAGCATTGTACTTTCCAGGCTTATACTTCACCTCGAAGTTACATTCCGCGAAGATTGAAAGCCATTAGGCTGTCCTCTATGAGAGGTGACGCGACTTAATCGAAATGCGTAAGAATGCATGATTTTTACAGATCACAAAAGGCTTAGAGCTAAGCAGATGTATTCTGAATTTTTCCGAGCATACTCATAGCAAAAGCTCTTTGCCACGGACTGGGTAGTTCTTTTTTGCAGCTTTCAGATGTACTTGAACGCAATGACGCGTTCCCGTCAATCTTCATATGTTTTGAAAAAGATGCTGCCTAAAGCAAAGTCACATGCAGCACATGCGACACTGCAAGGCTGATTAGGATTGGGCAGAGCTAAAATCGGAGCATGGATTCGTCTACCCTTTACCGCGGCAAAGCGTTGATTTTTGTACTAGTCTGGCAAACGCCCATATCCGTTTTAAAGAAATCAGATAATGGCTGACCATATCAGAGTAATTTTTGCTGTGCTTAAGTTAGTAAGTAATTGGGCCCAGCCGCTTAGGCATATTTTTCTGGTATTTAGGAACCGGCTAGTCAACTATGGCTTTCACCTTGCCAGGATCTGTTTCAAGGATCGCTTCCAATTGAAGTACCCTGAGAAGGAAATCTCCAGCACGAAAGATGCATTGAGATGCGATAACATAAAGTAATCTTTGAGCATGCACTCGAGCACTGCTCGCAAATGTTCTATGGGATTATGCACATCACATCGACCCTGGTCCGCACGACTATAATCAAAAATGACATGAAAATGAGTCGATGCATACTTACGAAGAGGACGATATGCAATTGCATCAGTCGACGATAAAAGAAGCCGGGGTATTGAAAAGCCCTTTTTGGCATTACCAACCACTATCATAGCATACCGCTTGGGGTGTTAACCGCTGTAAGCGGAATGTCACTGGGTCGCATGAGCAACTGATAACAACCATCGACCAAGTCGAGCGCACTGCACATTGGACATCCCACCATATTGCTCTAAAGAATGTTTTTAGTAGAAATTAGGGTCTTTGCTGGTATGGTAGCACCGTTAAGCTTATTATAAGCATGCGCAATGCACAATGTGCCATTTACCGTTTGGCCTTTTAACAAATATCGGTGTCGAATGGGAAGAATTACTTTCTCGGACCATGCCAGTCTCGTGTTTACTACAGAAGAGATCGTCATTGATGTAATAGTGTTCTTTTGGCAAAGACAATTGTCGCTTCACATAGTATTTGGTTCAAAAAAAACAAGTCAATTTCATGACGTACACCTCCATGATGAGGTAAACAGACGGTGGCTTGTGACCCATTGCCTCTTGAAGTTTGTTAATCTAAGAATGGAATGGATCCGAATAATCTTTGAGGATCGATAATCAACTCCGCGCACTAAGTGCAGCCTGCGAGTCCTCAAGGGCGACTTCATCCAGAAGCAATGATGACTTCTTAACTCAGTATCTGCTCGAATGCTCACCATCTCAGATAATATACCAGCCTTCACGGCCTGACCAAACTCATCCACAGACAATTCGTCTAGCTCTCAAAGAGCATGCAACAATGATAGCTTCAAGGCAAACATCACTCTCAACGTACTGTCCCCTAGTATCACTCTGTGACATTATAGAGACGCATCGCGTCTTGCAGTATCCATTTTTTTTCCTGCTCCCTCGATGTCGACACCATGCACCTCATAGACGCCGGAAGATCCGTGTACTCAAGATCAGTAGGCTTTTCTTATATCTATACAAGAGACGATTCACTTCGACATCGGATGAGGAGTTATGCAGCTCAAACTCATGTAACATTGAGCGTACGTATCACTTCGCGTGTATCTGAATGAGCGCACCCTAAATGACTAGACCCTAGGCGCACAACACATAGAATTTACTGATTCGTTATTTTATTGGGTGTCACTCAGCAGAGTACGTGCCATTTTCCTATCAATTAACTTCCTTTCACGCAGAAGATTAATGTTTTCAACGTTGAAGTCAATTACCTCAGACATTCCAATGTCCAGCACACTGACCGATTCTGTCAGTGGCTCACGCTAATAGCGCTGTTGTTGATTAGCAAAGGTGGGGTCATGACCGCTAAATATTCTCAAGGAACCGATTGCGCGTCGCGTATTAGGTCTCAGACCTCCAGTCAATACATGGCTCATGGCGTTCAGCCCAGGGCATACTAAGAGTGTGATCATATCTCGAAACTTTACAAAGGACAAGACAGCGTCACATGCTGTAAGAGACTTTTCACCTCATTGCAATGGGACTTTAGGGACGATGACACGAGTCTTAGTTGCTAAGAGAACTATAATCGATCCACCTTCATGCGCTCTAAGCGCCTCAACAAATTGCTGACCCGTTTCAAGGAATGACATCGAGCATAACTACAAGACGGCTCTAAGTCAATAAAAACTGACTATGGCTTATCAGAGTCTTCAATAGCTGCATTAGCAGTTAACAAACCGGACTTATACTCACGTCAGGTGCCATTAGCACAGAGCTCTTTGGGATAGGCCATGTTTGACCTCACCTTCTATAAATTTATCACACTCTAGTCCCCCCCCAGTAAGGCGCCCCGCTTCTACTTAATATCGGTGTTTTCCCGCACTGTGTCAAATCGCTGGTATGAGGTGAGGTTAGAGATCTTTCGAGCTTTGCGCGGGTAGCACAACGAACATACCGGGACGCAAGTGCTTAGCGCTCCCGCGCATAGAAATCTTGCAATGTTTCTTTGCTGTTTCACAACTTGAAGCTCTGCTTCTTCTCAGCGAGGCTGACGTCCATCTGTTCCGTATATTAGACGAACCCGATGTGCTCGAAGAGCTAGTTTGGTGCCCTTGCGTACCAGCGCGAGAGGACATAGAGTTGAGTCAGCATTTGATGCAATGTAAACTGCCGTTTCAAACGTAGCGGAGTGGATCCGGAAGACTTCCGTTCTGGCCACACGCGCACTAAGACCTTCCATAAAAGGGCAACTAGAAACGCCACTGGTAAAAGGACAAGCTGCATGCAAGCGACAAGTGTTCGCACTCCTTGCATCGTTCGCCAGGTCTTTTCTACCCTGATGGGAAAAATTGTTGATGTCCATGTTGTCCGCAATAATCTTAAGACGTTAGTTTTCGCTGTGTCCCACGTTGGACTACGACATCTATAGACGTGTTGCTGGTGTGAGCCTGTTGTTCGAGAAGCTGAGTGGCTGTCGTGTCGAGCGGAAACTAGTGCCCAAGAGCTTATACATCAGAAAGTCCTAACACATTCGTAGATCACAGCGCAAGCCTTTGGGAGGAAGGAGTATCATGATCGTCTATTTACAATTGTTGTGTGCAAGATGTCTGAAAGCCCTGGGCCAGGATATAAGTGCCAGTGGTGGCAACTTATCGTGGCGCAAGCCCGTGTAAGGCATATATCCCCTTGGATCTTGAGCCATATATTTAAGACATGCGTAAAGCCGGTCTCATCACGGACAGCTGTTGCCGCTGTACGGTTTTCACGCAGTGCGATGGTCTTCACCTGACGAAGCCTGATTTCCAAGTATTTAGAGACGCTCGAAGCTGAAGAGGTTATTTCTCCTCGGAAGACTGCTGCATTGCGCTCGGCTCACAGGTGCAGTTGACATATAGAGCTTAATATAGACCATATGCGTTTATATTCGGTCCCTATGGCAGTGTTGCTATCCTGAAAACGGTTTTGCAAACGCATGAGTAGTCGTGGGGCGGTTTGTCCTTCAATTGATGATTGATTAGTTTTTATATTTTTAATCATGTAGACCTTTTAGTGCACACCTTCTATTATACTTTGGAATATATGTCGTCCCGGGTATCGAACCGGGACCTTCCGGTCCTGAGTGAGAGGTGGGCCACTCATGATAGGCGTTGAAAAGCGGTGGAGCTTGACGATTGGCGCAATGTGTAAGGACCAGTCATCTTGCTCAGCCCTTGACCACTCATTTCGACTTACCTTTTAAACCATTCATTTTCTTTAATTCAATTTTACATATGCGCCATAATAAAAACAAGTAAAAAGGTTTGCGCAATTAGGAGAGATGATACTCAGTAAGAATTAGATTAAGGATAGGCGATACCTTAAGGAGTATACCAAAAGTATCGGTTAGTTAAACTAATTTTAATTCAGTCGTAATTTACCCTCATCCTGACAAGTGGTAGCACTTGTTGGTCTTCCGCCCGCTTCTCCGCCGTCCTCCGCCCGCTTCTCCGCCGTCCTCCGCCCGCTTCTCCGCCGTCCTCCACCCGCTTCTTCGCCGTCCGCTCGCCTCTTCGCTGCACTTCGTTCCGGCTCTCTCCGCCGTCTGCCGCTTCTCCGCCGTCCGCTCGCCGCTTCTCCGCCGTCTGCCGCTTCTTCGCCGTCCGCTCCCTCTCCGCTGCACGCCCGCTTCTCCGCCGTCTGCCGCTTCTTCGCCGTCCGCTTGCCTCTTTGCTGTACGCTTGCTTCTTCGCCTTTCGCGCTTCGTGGGACTGCACTGCGTTGGATTGCAAAGTACTGCTTGTAGCGTGAGAGATTTCCGCTCGCAGCCAATAAGGTACTGCTTGTAGCGTGGGAATTTCCGCTCGCAGTCAACTGCTCCATCCCTTTGGAAGCGCTGCGTAGCAGTTTTGAGTGTGTGGCTTTCAGTATCCACTGTAATTCTAAGCGTCTGTCTAGGCAGATATAGTCGCTTAGTCTGTGTGAGGTTGGGTCCGGCTTAACTCGGTGAAACAGTTAATCCATCTGGGATAAGGTTTAATCTCTAACGCATTACGCCTAAGAGCTAAAGTAAGTCGTTGAGTTCTATGAGCAAGAAAAGAAAGGCTACTACTCAGATTCCGTTTGACTGCAGTAAGGCTTTCCTCTTTGAGTACGGTGAAAAGTCTTCAAAGACTGCGAACGATCTGCTTGCGTCTTTACAAAAGACTCGGCGCATTGCAAAGATCTTAGCAAAGCAACTCACCAAGGAGAAAGCCTGCCTTCCCAAGCAAGGGTCCACCTTATCAGCTCCGCTACACGAAGTAGACGCGCTTTTGGAAGAAGCCGAGCGCACCATCTTAAAGGATCTTCGGTTTAACTTAAGAGACCTAAATAAACTAAACAACTAAGTATTTTAAAAGTTCCGAACACATCTTCTTCCATTATGGGCCAACCCTCAAACGCCGAGCTAATGCAGCAAATGATGCATATGCTACAGCAACAACAAGGGTTGATCAAATCCTTGGCTAACTCCCAAAAAGAAGGTGGGCTTAAGGTGGACGGGCTAAGAATACCGACGTATAGCGGAAGGAGTGAAGAGTCGGTTCGACTTTATTACGCGCAAGTACAGCAATATTTTATTGCGCGCGGTACGAAGTGGAGAGAAGACGCAATGGCTCCTCAAGTACTTGCCGTACTAGGAAGTTCATTGCGCGGACCAGCAGCACAATGGTTCTTGCTGCATCAATCAGAAATTCACTCAGTCGACGAGTTTTTTCTAGCAGTGGAAAAGGAATTTGTTCCTGCGGATCTACAGCAACGTCTTCGAGACGACCTGCATCGGCTGAGACAAGCCAGTTGCAAAGGCTTAATGGACTACATTGCGAAATTTCGACAAATTATTTCGCATGTTGAGGACATGACTGAGATAGACCAAATAATCTATTTTCAACGAGGATTAAGAACAAGAACGCAAGAAGAAGTTCAATACCGACGGGGAAATACACTGTCGGAGGCTATTACTGTGGCGCTCGACTTTGAACGCGCACATTCGGTTGGTTATAATCACCATATCGCAACAACCCCTCGTCCTGGTCCATCAAATGTGGCCAGAGAATTAAACAATGAGCCAGAGCTGATGGAAATCGACAATGCTCGGCCATTTCATAGGTCTTCTCGCGTCCATAGCCGACGTCCAAATTAACCAAAGTGTGCGTACTGCAAAAAACTGGAACACACGATTCAGCAGTGTTACAAGCGCAGGAACCAGCAAAATAGTCGCGGCAACGGATATCGTCGCGAGCGTGCAAACGTCAACTATTTCGAGAATGAGTCAGGCGAAGAAGAAACCATCGCGACTGTGTCAGATGAAAATATCACTACACTAAGTGAAGCTGACTTTGCTTCCTTCACTGGAAAAGATTTGATCGTCAAAAAGGGTCATCTTGACGATCGTGCTGTTAAAATAATGCTCGATTCTGGCGCCACATGCAATGTGGTGAAGCCGGGGTTGCTGCAACGCGTCACGTCTGAAGTGGCAATTCAAGTCACTCGTTTCGACGGCACTAATACCACCAAAAGAAAGGTGAAGAAAGGAGTCGCAAATATCTTCTTTGATGGTAATCAATTTTCTGACATTCCGGTCATCGAGCGGCCACTTAGCAATTCCCAGGATGTAATTCTGGGTAAGCCTTGGTTTACTGCGCACGAGCCAATAATAAATTGGCGTACTCATCAAGTTTCGTTCAAAAGTGGTAACATACCACAGGATGAGATTTTGAACCGGTCATTATTTCCTCTGCCGACTTTTCAATGAAATTGAAGACATCAAAATACGAAGAGGTCTATCGTGTCAAAATTTATCAAGAATCGGAATCTACAAAACCTCGGGAAAAACGGTTGAAGTCTTTACTTGATTCCTATAAAGATGTATTTCCGGAGAAGTTACCGAATTCATTGCCTCCTAATCCGTCAGTATAATTTGAAATCAATATGCAACCCGGTGCGCAACCGAGTAATCGTTCGCCGTTTCGACTTTCACAAGTTGAACAAAATGCTTTACAGAAGTTTGTCGATGAGAACCTTTCCCGCGGATGGATCGAGCTTTCAGACTCGCCGTGGGTATCAAACATCTTTGGTATTCCTAAAAAGGACCCAAAAACCGGTATGAGTGTATCTCGTTCGGAATGGATTCGATCCGGAAACGCAAACATTTTGCTCCGTTGGGTGATTGACTTTCGTTACGTCAACTCAAAGTCAGTCGTCCCTAAAATACCTTTGCCGCGAATCGATGAATTGTTCGATAAAATGCAAGGTATGAGCTATTTCACAGTCATTGACTTAGCTCAGGGGTACCATCAGATGCGTATCCATCCGGATAGCAAGAAGTACACTGCGTTTCGTACATCTAATGAGACGTATCAGTGGTGCGTTGCTCCGATGGGTCTTGCTGGAATGCCTGGCATTTGGTCGCGCTTGATGCGTGTACTTTTTGGAAAGTTCCCATTTGTTGTGGTATATTTGGATGATATCTGCATATTTTCCGTCTCTTATGACGAACATCTAGGCCATCTTGCTATCGTGTTCGACGTATTACGCAAGGAAACGCTATTCGCTCACATCGGCAAGTGCAAGTTTGCGCGTCAAGAGGTCAGCTTTTTGGGGCACACTGTTTCCAACAAAGGATTATCCGTTGATAATACGAAGACGGAAGCAATCGCTAAATGGCCACCACCTACCTCCGTAAAGGAATTGCAAAGTTTTCTTGGTCTTACTGGTTATTATCGCCGCTTTATTCATCAGTTTGCGCACATAGTTCTGCCATTGAGTCATCTTGTTAAGAAAGATTCACCATGGCTGTGGAATGCAGAACAGGAAGATTCCTTCGCAAGGTTGAAGTCTGCCTTACAAGCTGCACCTGTGCTGACTCTGCCCAACTTTTCACGCCCGTTTGTACTGACTACGGATGCATCAGGGTCGTGCGTGGGAGGTGTTTTATCGCAATTTCTCAATGGACATGACCATCCAATAGCGTTTTATTCAAAGAAGCTTGGAGTCCATGAGGTTAATTGGCCTGCTCATGAAAAGGAGCTATTTGCAATTAAAGCGGGGTTAGACAAATGGCGTCATTACCTTTATGGTCACCAGTTTGAGATTTTCACGGACAATAGCGCCTGCTCTTGGCTGCTTCATCATCCGAAAGTCTCGCCGAAATTGGCTCGATACTTGACCACCTTCGCTCAATATACGTTTACTATACACCACATTAATGGTGCTTTAAACGTCGTAGCTGATGCGCTTTCGCGCCGGCCTGATGATACTGTCGTGGACAATATCCACTTGCATAAGTGCGATTCTAGTTGCCAACAACGAGGTACACGTTTACTTTGCTCACCCTCGGTGCCAACTCTGCCCCGGGAGGAGGCTGAGGCTCTGCAAGTTCCACCTTAATGACAGCGTCGTATGTCCAGTTGTCACCAGAAGTTCGCAAGCTACTTCAACAAGGCTACGCCAGAGATGCTGAGTTTAAAGAAGCATGGAAAAACTCAGAAGCAAGCTCATTGTTTGTCAAGCAAGAAGACTTGCTTTTTTTGCGCACGTCAAATAAGCTTACACGTCTTTGCGTGCCCAGCAACAACCATTTGCGAACGAAAGTAATATCGGAATATCATGATTCGGCAATAGCTGCTCATCCGGGCAATCGCAGAACATACTTGCGAGTGGCTCAGTGGTATTACTGGAAATCGTTGCAGAAAGACGTCAAGGAATATGTCAAAACCTGTGAAACCTGCGCACGTTGGAAACATGATAATCAACGAAAAAACGGATTACTTATGCCAATTCCAATATTACAGGCTTGCTGGCAAGTGGTGTCAATGGACTTCATAACAGGGCTTCCTATGTCCAATGGATTTGATGCCATCCTAACTATTGTCGATAAGTTTTCCAAACGAACGAAGTACGCAGCAGTGCACGTTAAGGATGATGCATGCACAACAGCATAAGTATTTTTTGATGCTGTAGTTCGACACCATGGTCTTCCAGAAGTTATCATCAGTGACCGAGATAGCAAGTTCACGTCCATGTTTTGGAAGTCTTTGATGACGACCATCGGTGTTCGTCTAAGTATGACAACCGCTCATCGGGCTAAAGCCGATGGACAGACCGAGCGACAGAACCTTGTGGTAGAAGACGCACTCAGATGCATGGTATCTTACCATGGCACTGACTGGACCGAACACTTGGGAAGCATAGAGTATGCGCACTCTACACTGGTTAGTGCATCCACGGGATACTCTCCCTTCGAAATAGATACGGGAAGAAAGGAACGCTCTACATGGCAAAAGGCTCTGGGCTGGAATAGTCAACCAAAGGAGATTGACGTATACGCAAAAGAGTTTATCGAAGAACGAACAAAGATCATCGATCAGGCTCGCAGAAATCTCCTAAAAGCACAAGCTTCGCAAAAGCAATATTACGATCAAAAACGCCGAATAAATCAAGTTGAATTCAAGTTTGGAGATCTAGTTATGCTTGATACTCGCAGAATATCGTTGAAACATGCTGCGAAAGATATGGGGACACCACGAGCTAAGTTTGCGGCAAGAAAGGTGGGACCATTCAAAATTATCAAAATGATTAATCCTAATGTGGCAAGGCTTAAGTTACCACAAAGTATGAATAAGATTAATCCAACCTTTAATGTCGATGTTCTATCAAAGTATGAACCGACACCAGAAATTTTTTGAAGTCGTCCGATACCGAGAGCATCCAAATTCGTGGATAATGGCACAGCGGATCATCTTCAAGTTATTGAACGTCTCTTGAAGAAAAGCCAGTTCAATCGTCAACCATACTGGCTCGTACAATGGCATGGCGAAACTAAGGAAGATGCCAGTTGGGAAAAAGAGAAAAATATTCGCCATGTCTCCCACTGGAAGGATCTCGTCGCCAACTTCAATCAGCGTCAACGAGAGATCAAATCGGGGAGGATGTAAGGACCAGTCATCTTGCTCAGCCCTTGACCACTCATTTCGACTTACCTTTTAAACCATTCATTTTCTTTAATTCAATTTTACATATGCGCCATAATAAAAACAAGTAAAAAGGTTTGCGCAATTAGGAGAGATGATACTCAGTAAGAATTAGATTAAGGATAGGCGATACCTTAAGGAGTATACCAAAAGTATCGGTTAGTTAAACTAATTTTAATTTAGTCGTAATTTACCCTCATCCTGACACAATGACTCAAGTGTTTAAACACCTCGAGGCACCCCACATTCTCGCCAGTCCAGCGTCGTAGTAATTGATACCCGCACGCTTGTGCGATAAAACAGTCCCAAAATATAAATGTTGCGGTCTTCTTGCACCCCATACATGTCAGTTGTTTCCTGCACCTATCGTCTAAGGACGGTCGGCATGAAAGAGGTTCAGCTGCTTGGTCGCAACGCGATAGAATGTTCACTTGATAATAAGTTAGCCCGTTGGCGTGACCTTAGACTTGTGCAGGTCGTTGATGTGCTGCTGCAAGTTGCCATCTATGCGCTTGCGCCTTCGCGTCAAAACAGGTAAGCGAAGTCTGTAGTGCCGGCATAGCAACCCGTGTCGGATCTTGTTTCTCCAGTTGCTGTACTCAGACTCAAAAAAGCACTTTAACTCTGGAAAACCGCCCTGAAGTCCCATTTACTTCCATTAGCATCCAGCAGAAGTCGAATTCCTGATGCCGCAGAAACCCTTCGGAAGGGGATATTGATATTTAAATGTAAAGCCCTTATCCTTAATTACATCTTCTCTGCCACCACATCTGGTGGGCTACCTCGTTTTGGTTTTGCTGTACCATCTGACCTCGGTGTTGTCGGTTAACGCCCAACTTTTCGCACGGCATTGTAAATGCAAGGTTCCGTAGTCGACTAGACAAATTTCCTTGTTTTAAGGCAGCCGACATGGCGTTTTCACCCAAAATTAGATTTAGTGTAGATTGGTGTACTCTATCATCTTATCAATGTGTTGGATGTCAATTGTACAAGACTAACTACCAATTGTACTCATAAGGCAATTTATTGTCTTACGCATATAGCCCTTGTTGTAACGGAGCACCTTTCACTAGTACTCATAACAGTACTAGTCAACCTACACTGATTACAGTGAAGGTTGCGCGCCTCGACTACTTCACCCACACGACGTGCGGAGGAAGGTCCTAAGTAGCTAAGAAGTCTTAGCTATGAAGGTAAATTCTAAGGCTTAAGAATAGAGAGAAATCAAAACTGTATTAATATATTTAGGAGAATTATGGGGATATCCCCGCCTTTGATGGGGACACACCCTTTCCCCTTAGACAGGGGACAAAGGCCCGCTGGATTTATCAATCAAAAACACTTTGACATCAGTAGAAAATAGAAATTAAATGGATTTTATTTCATTTAACTAGCTAAGCTTTGCTTCCAATACTCTGTCCACACCCTTTCAAAGGCAGAGAGCTCCTTGTGTGTACTTGTGTTCTCCTTGTTTTGGGATCCAGGAGGCCTTTCGCGCCCGCGTCGTATGGGAGTAGGCTCTTAAATAGACTCAATTGTAACATATTGAGCAATAAGGTAATAAGGCGGTCTTCCGAATCCTCTGTTGGTGAGGAGGCAGCACACTGTGCCGAGCTTCCTACTGGAGGATGGCATTCTGACTGCGGAGGTTACTTTTAGGATTTTCAACAGGTAAAATATTTGGTTTTTCTAACCACCAATGCTCTGAGAAATCACTCAGCTGGAATTGGCCACTGAGCGAAAGTGTAGTCCAGACGCGATGTGCACATGGTAATCCAAGTGTGCGATAAATTGTTCCAGTGTTGCATGCTGCTTAGATGTCAATTGAGTGTTGAGATTTTCGCAACTGTTTATGCACCAGTTTTAGAGAAATCTTGCGAGGGACTGCAGCCCAGATATGTTCATGTTGCTCCAATGATATACGAGTCTTGCGGACACTGAATTCATGACGTGATTGCTATATGCTTTCTCTCAGCCCTAGATGTTGCAGTATTGCCAAGATGCTGTAATTGGTTCGTTTAGGCTCTCACAAAGCGCAATGGAAGCACAAGCTGCTTCAGGGCACTGAGTGCAAATTTTATACCAATTTGCCTTATACCAAATGCTTCCAGTTTTGCTGAAATCTGATCCAAACATCTGCTAAATGGATAAATTTTTGCGAGTCTTTGCAGTTATGTTCTTGCTGAATGCCAAATGCAAAGCATGTTATAAGAATTGGGAATTTTGGTCTGGATAGCATTCATCAATGCCAATTCTCGCTCTGTGAGTATCACAGCAATGAGCACTCCTTGAGAGAAAATCTTGACAGCATGATCAACTGCCCATGCATAGTCTGAATTTGTCTCCCGATCCCGAGTCATGAAGCAAAACGCAGCTGAGAATGTATGGTTTGTGCTGGTGATCCCAACTATATGCAGAAGTGGCATTTTGAATCTATGCATAATGTCAGAAGATATCAGGTATATTTTTTGCATTTTAAAGCTATGCGTGATATTAGATAGTATCGGGCATATTTTGAAAGCTATGTACGTTGAATCCTACAACAAGATCTCAGGAAATTCCCTGGCCAGTTTTACTGCTTTGGCAGGTACAAAAACAGCTTTGTGATACAACCATCAAAACAACGAATGTAATCATTTGACATGCAAATGATCAAGTAGCATTTTAATTAAGGTGCGTCCGTTAAGCTTTTTGTCGCGGATCTTAGCCCTTACATTGTAAATGTATTTTGGAATGCGAGAACATTCTGGATTGGCTTGGCACAGTGCTGCAATAATGTAGGCGGGCATGTAGGCGGGCACGTCGTAATGCGGCCACGCTCTACTTAAGCACACACCCTAGCACAGCGAGGAAGCGGTTAAACCTGCTTCTCTTGCGTGCAGTGAGGTAGTTGTGGTGGGCGCGCAAGCGACTTCACCCAAACACACTAAGAACTCTGGTAAAGTGTCGTCACGGGAGCGGTAATCCGTCTCCTCGTGCGCACTTACCAAGTAGGTAGTAATTTTCAGACTGATTTATATTTAATAGAATTAAATACAAATACCTATTTTTACCAATTAAAATGTTATCTCTATAGATATCATTTAATATGTATTGCGAGCGTATCTTTATAGATACCTCGCGTAACTGATGACGCTAGCCGTCATCATGGATGACGCTGGGCGTCATCCCTCCTAATGTGAATGCACCCATGTGCATCACATCCACAAGGGTTGGTCACAAATGTGCACCACACCCGAGTGTTGGGTCTAATTACTATTATTTAGTAATTGACCATCCCCTTAAGTACCAAATGTACTTAATGGGGACTGTGTAACATTAGGGCAACTCTAGCCCGTTACACCATCCCCCTCTTTAAGAACGAATTTACATTTTTAAATTCGTCAAAGAGGAGAGAGGAACTGCGAGCAGCTTTACGCGCCGCTAGTTCACTCGATCACTCTCGCGCACGTGTTTCTATACACGGCGCCCAAGATGCCACCTAAAAGGGGCCACGTTGGTGGGTCGTCTGCGAAGACGCCCACTCAACCTCGCACTAAGCGCACGCGCCGCGTTAATTCGCCGGCCGCGTCTAATGCCTTAGTCGGAACGC
>NC_090619.1:7048488-7096057 GCF_004359215.1 Bremia lactucae
ATGTTACACAGTCCCCGTTAAGTACACTTGGTGTACTTAAGGGGATGGTCAATTACTAAATAATAGTAATTAGACCCAACACTCGGGTGTGGTGCACATTTGTGACCAACCCTTGTGGATGTGATGCACATGGGTGCATTCACATTAGGAGGGATGACGCCCAGCGTCATCCGTGATGACGGCTAGCGTCATCCGTTTCGCGAGGTATCTATAAAGATACGCTCGCAATACATATCAAATGATATCTATGGAGATAACATTTTAATTGGTAAAAGTAGGTATTTGTATTTAATTCTATTTAAAATAAATCAGTCTGAAAACTACTTCCTACTTGGTAAGTGCGCACGAGGAGACGGATTACCGCTCCCGTGACGACACTTAACCAGAGCTCTTAGTGTGTTGGGTGAGGTCGCTAACGCGCCCACCACAACTGCCTCACTGCACGCAAGAGAAGCAGGTTTAACCGCTTTCTCGCTGTGCTAGCGTGTGTGCCTAAGTAGAGCGTGGCCGCATTACGACGTGCCCGCCTACACAAAGTGTCTCTTAGTTTCATAGAAGTAATCGGTTTATCAACTCAGGGAGTCGTGCATGCTATTAAAGCTTAATGAATTCTTGTTCAAGGGATTCAGGGGCTCGTAAAACCAAGTGGCAACTAGTACCCAAGAGTTTGTACCATAGAAAGGCTTCTATCTCTTACAGATCAATGCGGAAGGCACTTAACGCTTAAAGATCAAAAGATTTATATCTTGCGGCGACCAAATTTGTTACCCATAATAAATGGGATTTAAGTATTTAACTATTTTAGAATCGGATAAGCGGTATTTTACACATTAAGTAAATGTACCACAACGGTTTTCCAACCGATGTGTGCCCCATTACAGAGGACTGGAATAAAAAGATTGTTATATTCTTTTGCGTTATCTGTCTTACCTCGCTTTCTCTTGTGTGGTTTCTTCAGCCGAAATTGACCATAGCATTTAATCCGACACGCGCTAAGTCGTAAGCCGCTACTTCACCCATCTCACTGTCCTCTTCAAGCATTTTGTACATAGCGTGAAACGACTAGAATAATGCAATTTCTAACACAATGTGTACGCAGCGAATCTTACGTCTCATCATTCCCTATATTCCTAGCCTAAACACATAAGACGTATGGAAATAATGAAGCGTTCAGTACTCTCTGCTAATAACCACCATGCTAAGTCGGAATATTCATTTGACATTAACATTGCTGTCTTCCAACGGATGCATCAACCTATAGTATAGTGGTCATAGCTCGTAAACGCCGTCATCAGGGATGTCGTCAAATTCATTAATACTTTGACTTGCTGATGGCCGAAGATTTGGGGTAAATCCACGGCTTGCGGACAATACCTGCTGTAAAAGCTCATTCTGTTCAGCAATGCACTGATTTAACGACTTAGGCGGAATTGCATTTTCATTCAGTGCAGCGCTTCGTGTGCGTCGACTTGTCGTCGGTAGGAATATTGGAGCCATCGGTGTCGATGTGTATCGATTACGAACGGTGTCGGAGGTAAATTGGCTATCGTTAGAATTAGCAAGCGAAGACTGCTGACTTTGCAGTTGCTTCTGTAGCTCTGATTCAGGCATCATGTCCTTCGTATCAATCACTTCGTAAATACTAGAGCGTTCATCAATGCAGTGGTCAATCTGGCTGGTATCTATCTCACAAGAAGTTTCCAGCGACTGCACCGCCATGAAAGAATTTCTGCTTATTGAGTACTCGGAGCTGAACGACGAACGCACAGTCGGGGCGCCGCTACAGTTGCGCGATATCGAACTAAATCGACTGGATCCAGAATTCCAACTGCACGCATCTGACTCGTTTTCCGACCACCAAGAATTCCGATTTTCTTCGCTCCATGTCGCACTGTGGCGAGGCACGTCCGCCTGGTGAGAGATAAAGCTATGAGGAACCGAAGATGTTGGAGTAGAGGATTTCGAGCTTCTTGGCTGAGTCAATGAATCAATTGAGGAACGCCGGTGTACTGGAGAGGATTTGCACGACGCCACAGAGCTGCGAACAGTATCGGCTTGATCCTGAATTGCTTCCATCGCTCCCTCACGACAAATATCCACGCACAACATGCAAAAATGCGCTTGTGCCACACGAAATGTTCGCTGAGAGGCCATGGATTTGCAGCTACCGACAGTATTCTTTTCATGTCGAATTCCAGCTCGTTGAACGATGCACTTCGTACAGAATACGCCGCCGCATCTATGGCAGAAGCGACGTCTTCGGCCCGCTCGAAAGGGCCGAGAGCAGCTTTTACAGCCACGGTGAACACTAGTCGGCACCCACGGCCGAATGCTTTCATTCATTCCAGAAGGTTCATCTGTACCAGATGGATGCTCCAAACATCGTGGGGAACAAATATTGGTGGCAATGCGTTTGGCATCGGCCGACAGAGAAACATTTTTAAGCGCCCGCAGAAGCTTTTTACAGTACTTTGTGGAAGCCGAGAGTCCTTTGTGGTCGCATTTGCTTATCATGAACAGTTGGGTCTCGTCCGAGCACGTATCGGATTCGCGTACAACCATAACGGTAGTAATCTTTTCGCGCTTCGTTTTGAGCTCATTCGGCAGCGGAGGGCATTCTGGAATATTTATAGGTTTTCTTACAATGACTGCAGCATCGCGACCCTGGCCGTCTTTTTGAAATACAATGTACTCTAGAAAGCACTCATCACGTTTGCGCATGAGCACAGAAGGCTGCATGCATGTCCATTTAATACCGAGCGTCGCGTGCTTATCCAAATTCTCTGCACTAAGATTGCACAGCGCAACAGCATCAACAGCGTAGCCAAAGAAAAATTGGTTCCAAGCGAAGAGCTCTTCCGATGTCTCCGAAGAGAAGAAGTTGATAAAGCGACGAAAATCACCTTGGACCGTTCCGAATGTGCGTGTGATCGTGAGTGGGCCCTGTTTGCGGCGTTCAATTAAAAGATTCATGTCACTCGCAACATCCTGCCAGTGCATATCGTCTGCTATACCAAATCCGGCGACAAGGTTTTCGTGGTCCCTGCACAGCTCCATGGCCTTAGCGGCCAAGTCTTTTGCTTGAGCTAAGTACTGCTGTACCTGAGACAAGGAAAGGCTCACTGGCGGAAAATAGTCATCTGGTAGAGGGAACTGAAGCTTGTTAGCTTGGTATCTGCAGAGCGGCACGACAAGTTTTTTCTTAGTATTGGATGCAATGTGCATTTGAATGGCTTGTAGGCCATTACAATCTAAAGAATGGAAGGCGTACGATGAAGCAGTAGAGTTGACGGATACGGTACGTGCGAAGGCGGTTGATGACCTTCGGGGCATCGTATCGATTAAAGAGTGCCAAGGGGTGACCAGAAACTCATGGCGGTTATTGTTTGCTCGTAAAGTCTCTGCTTTCTCTTAAACGCCTGACCCAATGAACGACACGGACCAGTTGTGAAAACGCAGTATATCTGTATAGGGTGTTAATTACATTGCTTAGGTCCAGTAGACAGTCCGGATAGATAAAAATGTTCTTTAATGGGTTCGTAGGATCGTTGAGTGAGTGAGCCGTGAGCCCTTAAATGGTTGGACATATATCAACTGCCAGCCATGTTCGAGCAGACTATCCACATTCAAAAGGCGAACAACTTGTTTGGTTGACCATTCGCATGACGGGAGAGAAGCCGGATGAATATTCTATGTACCAGTAAATCGCCTTAGGAGTCGGAAAGGATATTGGAAGATTCTGAGTGTTAAAGGCGCTGGCTTTAAAAATCTAATTCTATGAGCTGAATTTCCAATCCGGTTGCATCTGCACCACAGCAATAATTATGGTCACGAAGCTAGGAATGCTTAAACGTTCTATCTGGTGGAATGGATTAGGACTAATTATCGAGATTGCATTTTTCTAAGGCACATTTATTTGTACTTGTGGTGCACAAAAGCGTGAGGCTTTTGCGCTGAATACAATACTGTAAATATACGGATTAAACGTATTTCAGGTACTAAATTTGGTTGTTGGTGAGATGCTTGTTAAAAATTATGCCGACATAGGAGAATTTAGCAATCATAATTTATCAGCCATGAGGTCTTTTCACGCTGCTCTTATACTTTGATCTGATTAAGCTTTTCTATTGTATTTGTCATTCTCGAAACTTATTTTCGTCAAAGTTTGGCCCCAGAGACAAGTCAGCGTATTTGGAATATCAACAGAGAAACTGAGCTCGCAATCAGTTGTTGCCCTATATGGTGCTTGGTAAAACTCAGCAAATGTAATGTCGATATTCTAATAGCACTTATATATATCACTAGTAGCGGGATTAACCGAAATCGTTAATTTAACATGACCAATACACAACCTTTTTTTTGTGATTTTTAAAGCGTTTGTTGTAATAAGATGTTGCTGCTGTGAGTGCTCAAATTAGTTTTAATATAAGCGTAAAAAGATTTTTTTAGGTAGTCGGCATCATAATGTTCTTACTGTAAATTCACGGTGATAGCAATTTGGAATAAATGATTGTGTAATATAAGATGACAAATTATGCAATATAAATTACTCCACACTTAAGAATTATGTTGCACTTTCAACTGTATTTATCATGCATTCAGTAAGAATACGATTAAAGAATCGATTCTTATCTACGTAGCGACGACGTCATCGTCACTTGGAACCAACACATGTGAAGAGTCAGTTGCAGGATAAATATCGCAGCGCATATGTCACACAAGAATCATTTTAGTAGAAAAAGTGATAAATTCTGTTAAAAGGTACACTTCATCTGTTGAACCGTTAACGGTGCCATACACACTGGGTGTATCGTTACATGAAATTAACACTTAAAGGTTGTTAATTAATATATTATCTTTAAGGTAGATAATATTTGGAGTACTTTACATGGTATTACTCTAAAAGCTTATCCATTAGTAGATATAGACCATAATATCAACTTTCTCCACGGTCCTGTCAGCGCTGGACGCGCGTAAAGAGAAAGACAGATAAGACTTTGTTGCAGGTTTTGTATTAGTTTAAAATTAAGTTAATATTGAGTAGATAAACAAGAAGAACTTAATTATATTAATACACTTCACGTACTAGTGTACGTGAAGTGACGTGAGGCACCACTCGCACTGAGGCTGTGAGAAGTGGACTTGTACTGAAGCAGTACAAGTCAGAATTGCCCCGTTACACCTGGTAGCACTTTGTAGTCCGTCAAGAACCACAGTTCTATCATCTAACATGGACATTTTTTTATGAAATGGAAACGCGCATCACGTTTCGCGTGATAGCTACTGCTTTCTAAGTGACATAGAAAGGAGTGCGGTCTAACGAATGAGTTCGACCGTAGGGAACGATGCCATATTGGCCATGCTGTCAGGTTTGGACAGAAATGCCCTCCATTCAGCCATCGCGAAGTTTATAGAACATGAGCTTGACGAGGTGAAGGAGAAAGTAGCCTTGCTTAATTAGTAAGGCTCGCAACAAGCAGAACTGTTGAGGTTACAACAGGTACAGACCCCTGTATCTGGGATGACGCACACGCTGTTGATTTACGTTAAAGCTATGAGCTTCAAGATGGGCTTACGGTCGAGATTGCAAACCGGAAAGTAAGTTATATTTTGAGTTTAACTTTATCCTAACGTTAACTTTATCCTACCGTTAATTATTTCCTATCGTTTGCTGCGCCCCCTTTCCCAGATATGTGGACTACCATAAAATGGGGGACGTCACTGTCTGGCGGTACAGTGCTGGTGAACCCCAAACACCAGTCCCCGAAGGTTTTACTTTTTGTCGTTACCGGGTATCGAACCGGTGACCAGTGGGTCGCACCGCCATGCCTTACCCGACTGAGCCACAACACACGATATTTCCCACACTCAACTTCTCCGTATTATTCTTGTCATTCGATCCCGTATACACGCATATGCATAAAGTGCAACACTTTCGATGAATACATCAATCTTCAACACACGCGTCGTCCCAAAACCGTAAAGATTGACTCTTTAGTATAAGGGAGTCCAAGAAGACTCCCTCTTAAGATGATTTGTCGAGTTGGACGATGCCATAAAGGCTCGTCACATCGTCGACGAGCAAATGCAAGTCGCATTTGCTCAGTCAAACTTGGCAGGTCATGCCAAAACTTAAGCACTAGGCCTCATGTTGCGCGACCAAAATATATTTGGCTCGCTAGATGCTTTTGAAGCCCGGGCTCAGACAGACGTTTCAACCGCCCAGGGCTGAGTTCAGAGCTCGATCCGAGCTTCTGAAACTCAAGCAAGGCAAGCGTGATGTTCACGCTTATGCCCAGCACATGCGACTTTTAGGGAGCTGAATCACGAGCAACCCAGTTCATATATACATGTTGATTACGGTGTTCATGCAAGGTCTTAACGGATGGTCCCGGTATAGACCCACCGGTTCCGCTTGGAACTGGATACGCTTGAAGAAGCAATATCCGTTGCGGAACAGGAGGACTTTAGCTTGAGACAGGCTCAAGCTAGTTCGTCATCATATCGTCCTCCATGATGACACGAACTGGGAGGATCAGAACCTATGGACCTCTCTTATGTCAAAAGCGAGAAACCTCGCTTTCCGAACAATAAGCGATTGCAGAAATGCAATCGCTGCCAAAAGTTAGGACACTACGCTCGTGAATGTAGTGCCCCACGCCCAGTACCGAGAGTGACTGAACGAAATTATGGACCGAATGCCAGAAAGGCCATTGGTCGCGGGTCCGACGTTGTTGTAAAATCGCAACAGCAAGGCGGATCGCCAGAACCGGAGGAGTTAGTAAGGGCGCAACGCCCTACTGATCCAGCAACCTCAAGAAATTTGCAAATCTCATGACAACAGTTGCTCCAGACACACAATCATTATATTTCTCTGCACCTGGCGATGAGGTATCCGTCATGACCTCGAAGTTAAAGTGACAAATGATTGTCACTTAGAGCTCTAGTAGACTGTGGGGCGTCGAATAGCTATTCGTCGCCAGTCGCTAGAGGGTCGTAGGATCGATTATGTTGAGCGCAACATCCCTCCAATGAGCATGACGGTGCACCTAGCGACAGGCGCATCGATAACAGTAATGAAACGCGTAGTGAAATTTCACTAGACGTTAAAAGGTTTAAAGTACGATGATGCTTTTATTGTACTGGATTTGGATGAAAAATTTGATGTCATCCTAGATTTACCTTGGCTCAAAAATATGAGCCAAGAATCAGCTGGCAGCATCGATCCGTAAAGATGCCTGCCACTTGTTCATCAGATGGCCATCTGATGAACGTCTTGGAGCGTCCACAAGCGTGTGGATGTACTACGAGTGAGTGCGATGGCCTCACTTGTGGTACGGTCGTTAGTACAACCGCACAAGATCACAGTGTGACGACCCATCACACCGTGGAGTACGATTTCGACGGCTGTGCACAAGCACAGGCAGCGTACTTTGTTTGAAGGTCCACCATTGTGAAGTGGAGAATGTTACCGACGCCTTTGCAAAAGCACAGGCAGCGTCTAAATTCGATCATTTTAAATTAAGACGGGTTGGTTCGGAACAAGGCTGCTTACTACGACACAACATCCAAGAAAATTTGAAACACCTGTCTATAAAAGACATTGCAAAAGTCTTAGATCGACTGTAGAGCCGGTCGTAAAGGATCTCGCTTTGATTGCGCAACCACAGCTTGAGGTAGTTGGAGGATGCTTCCAAAAAAAGGATATAAGTCCCATAAAATTTGAGGGAATAAGTCTCCAAGAACCTGTTGGAATAAATTTCCAGGAACCTTTGAAAAAAGGTCCAAGAAGAGACTTAGACATTATATGTCTTAGTAAACGTCGGAACAAGTGTAAGCGCTTACACACTTGATCTGGTAGCATTTCGAGGTTTATTTCGGAGATAATTCAATTGCCAACGCTATTGTTGGAACAGTTCTTGCGTGGTATGCGTAGCGGTCAAGTCAAGCAGATCTGTACTTGTCATAGATAATAAGTACGCGGCTAATGTTCGATCGGTAATCGTATTTTCTGCGAAAGAACGTTCCCAGCCGCTCCTCGATGGATGGAAATATTTTATGTTCGAAAATGACTCGAATTTATAAAATTATTTGATCGAATTTAATGATGTGTTTCCTGATTGGGTACCGTGCGAGTCGCCTAAAAATAAAGGCACTCAGCACAAGATCGACCCGATACCAGGTTCAAATACTGTGTCATGACGCAGTGGCTACTGCCTCGTAAACAAGTATTAGCGAATGACAAGTTCTTTGCCGTTCGATTAGCATCGGGCCATGTGAGGGGGCCAGCCTCCTTTCATACCTTCTGTGTGCGTAGAGCAACAGGAAGGTGGCGAATTGTGCATGTGTTCAATAAATTTAGCGCTGCATCAATACCAGCTCAAACGCCGATGCAACGAGCAAGTTTTGACAAGGGGTAAGTTTGAGTCAGTCTCAATGACGGAAGTATTGACGGAATATTAAAGATTACCATGTTATCGTCAATGAATCTGATGGATGGAATCTTTTAGATCTGAGTGCGTGAACCGGATATTCCGTTCCCAGCAGCAAGTGCCCCAAACGAAATAATATGGGGTGGCTTATAATGCAATGACCTCCCACATTCGAAAGATCTGTAACCATCTGTTGATATTGGTCTGGGATCTCGCGCCGGGTTATTTTGATGATATTCTTCGTTCATAGTCAAGCGATGAACGAAAAGTCAGACATTGGAGTACATCGTACCCACGTCCGCAAGGATCTTTCACTTATGAGTAAGCATAGGTTGTATATAAATCTCAAGAAATGTATATTCGCTGCAAGCGAAATACCACTTCGTGGGTGCATCTCGCTGCAAGCGGACTACCACTTTGTGGGTGCATCGTTTGTAGACACGGTGTACGCACTGATCCGGAAAGGATCAAGGCGATCATCGACTGACCTGCGCCGGTCGATGTGACGGGACTTCGAAAGTTTCTCGACTTAGTGGCGTACTTTTCATAAGTACTCACGCAATTAATACGAAGTGACAGTTCATGTTTCTTCTTTGTTGAAGAAAAACGTGAAGTGGTCATGGAGCGCTAATTGTTAACCATCCTCTGAGGATATCGAGCAAAGTTGATGAAAGCCTTAATCTTGGCAATTGCAGACCAAGACAGACCATTTCATGTGGTATTTGACGCCAGCGATTTTGCAGTCGGCTGTGCGTTTGTGTAATATGACACAGGCGGCCCAGAGCGCGTCGTCTGCTATCAATCTCGTCAGCTTCAACCGGCTGAACATAGTAATCCAGTGCAATAGAAGTAATTTCTTGCCGAGGTGTTGAACTGGTTAAGTTTAGGGTCTATATCTTGTGAAATCGACCGTTTATGTATTATACGGATCATGCGTCTTTACGCAGGCCGTAAGCAGTCCACACCTCTCGCAAAGAATGGCGAAATATTTGTTTTACTTCACGGAGTATAAATTCTCCGTTAAATATAAACCAGGAGGACTTGATGTCGTCGCTGATGTTCTTTTGCGCCGCCTAATTTTGCGCCGGCTACAAAACAACAAAGAGGATAAGCCCACGTTGCAGCAATACGTATTTCGTCTTCAATACTACTTGACAACGTAAGAAGATCCTATCAAGTAGTTTTGCTCTTAAAGGTCTTATGAATCACCTCAAAAATCTTATAAGAGATTTTTATAAGGTTCGTCAATATCGAATCAATTTTCAACAGATAGATAGATAGATACACAACACGCAATAGCTTAGGTATTCAACAGCCATTGCTGGCGACAGCTTTCGTGTCCTCATCCCCACCCATAATGATCTGGCGGTTATGCATCAAGTATGAGTACCAATAACTGGGTATCGTGGACGTGAGAAGACTTATGTCACGGTAAGTCCCGATTTCTTCTGGCCTCGTCAGTATGAATTAGTACGCAAGTACATGTGGGCTTGCAAAGTATTTCAACGGGTGAAGCGTAGCCCTTTATCTCATGCTCCGTTATTACCTCTGCCTTTTCGGCAGAGTGTCGGCAGTCCGTATCAATGAGCTTCGTCTTCGGATTTCCAAAAGACGCCCACAAGAATACTGGTATTATTCTTTGTGTTTGTGTATCGGTTCAGGATGGTACATCTTGTTGCAGTCACAAAGTCGATCACAGCCTTCGCTGTGATCGTATCGGTTTTAACACAATATTTCGACATTTCGCATGAAGATATCCGGTTCGCGGCGGAGTTTTGGCAATCTGTGTTCGCATTACTTAGGACATACTTGGAAATGTCACCTTCTGATCACCCTAAACAAAGTTGTCAGACAGAACGGGCAAACCGAATTTTCAAAGAAATACTTCGCGGATACGTCTACTCGTTTACTAGTAAGAGTAATTTCATGCCAATGACACAATATGCCATCAACATTTCGGTACATGCATCAACAAAGCATACACCTTTTTAACGGATAGCGTAAGCTTATCACAAACTCCAACCTTCTTTGAGAGTGACTATTTTTTGGGGGGGGCACTCGCTCGAGCAAAGACCAATTTAGCTCTTGCTCATCACGCGTTCACTCAAAAGTCAATGCAAAGTATACCGATATTGATTTATTCAACACGAAGAAGATAAACTCAGTAAAAGCGATTAGTCTATTTGCTGACTTTGATATGATATACTCAGCATTGACAACAAAATTACTAGTGAGAGCAATGATGCTCTCACTAAAGTGGAGAATGTTAACTCCGCAGTTCGCACTAAGCGCGCTAAAAACAAAGCCGACTCAGCAGGAGAATTCTGCTGGCTCGGGAAGCAGTGGTCCGTTTCGTACAGGATTCCATCGCTGATGTGGTGAACGACAGAAATGGAACACTGATAACAATCGAAGCACAAACGTTCTGATATTTAAAGTTAATGATGTAGTCCTTCTGTCTACGGTAAATCCAGCATAACATGTAGTAGCGAATGTGGACAATCGTAAAATTCTGCTTAGGTATATCAGCCTGTTTCGTCTACTGCACCGCCAAGGCAATCGGTACACGATCGAGCTACCTCATACGATAAATATACATCCTACGTTTTACGTCGAACGTGTTCGCCCGTACTAACACCACGAGATCTCAACTGGCTCCAAATCACCCCTGAAAGGTCTATGGCGTCTGGCAAAGCCTGTGTAGGTCTCGCACTAAGGCATGAATGTTTCGGCAAAGAGTCTAGTTCTCACAAATTAGACGATCAACTGCATCCTTTAATGATGCGATCTTTCGACGAGCTGTCACCAGCTCGTTTTGAAGGGAATTGTGCGCCCGTTCGTTCGACAGCTGATTAATCGCAACATGCGCACGGTTTTTGCAAGTGTTAGCGGCAATTTTTTCGAAGATCGGCGCTATGTCTCGACGACGGAATCGTTAATGATTAACGTCTATTCGCAAGTTTCGGAGGTCGCAACCTATATTATTATGATGACTCGGGTTCGACGAATGAGGAAACCCGATTTTCCTCGTCTCCACATCCATTCACGGGCTCGAACAGAGAAGTGTTTCCTAGTTGAACAATTTTTGAGAAGCGTTTCCTAGTTGAATAATTTTTGAACTACCGCGAGGCGAAGGGTGTCCGAACGAGTTATCTTGTTCGCTGGCGTTTAACCCTCGCATGATAGCTATGGACCTCGAACTAACGGTGGATGTTTCGGGTCTTGTTCAACAGTCCGTTCTCTTCCTTAGAAAGTTCATTGGAAAACGAGTGCTTCACGCGCTTGTAAAAAGGATTGCAAGTTTTTAATTCCTTCACGAAGGGATGCACGTCCTCCAATAAGCGTCTTGGAGAGAGTACGCTTTTTAAGAAGCATGACTACGCCTTAAAGCAGCAGGGACATGAGTCCCCCAACGAAAGTCAAGATAAGACTCGCTCTCTAGACATACGGTGCAGCTTATGGCGTTCACCGACTACAGTCCGTTTCATAAACCGGTCACGAAAACTAACCAGGCATTACGGCCTGTTCTTTGCACATTCTGAGTGAGTGTTTTCCAAGCTTGAATCCTAGGAGTGACATCCTTTGCTCGCTTGCAGGTATCCCGTCAATGCCGGAAAAAGTCATCGATGAAGAATTTGGTATTGTTTTCACAAGGCTCATGAAGCCTGGATGAGTCAAACAATAAAATTTGTATCGTTCGTTGGTCATAACAGACCAGCAAATTAAGTTACCCGTAGACGACAGCCAGGGTTTCTTTCCGGAAGCGAACCTCTCCCGTTGGTTAATGATTACATTTTTTTACTAACAAAACGCTCAAGGTGGTATTTAATATTACTTTGTTTGTGGAGATGCACGCTAGCACCATCAGAAGTAGTGTTTTGAAAGTGACCTTAACGATCACTTCGTGCCTGGTGATGCATTTAAGCATCACCAAATAGATATGATGAGTTAAACAACGTCGCCGCTGACTACAAAACCCTTAGGTTTAATGGACGCGGCCCCGGTTGATCTGGAGGCCTCAATAGTTGCCACGGAGTCGGGCGATGACGCCGACTCGGCCCAGTCACCTACAATGGGAGTAACAGGTAAAAAAAAATCCACAGTAGACGCATTAGCATCGCTAATATCTGCACTGAGCCGTACTGCTGCCAGCTTTGCGGACTCTCAGGCGACGCGCACGGGTTTCAAACTGTGAAATTCTGATATTTACCGGTGTTCCTTCTATGCTCAATTAAAAGTTGGCATTAAAATAAAATTAACAAGTGCTAATTTACAGAAAGAGAGATAGTAGTACTCTCAGCCACTTTACATCAGTCACTAGAGTGACTTTTGTTTAAAGTAAGGTGAGGTAACGGGGTGTTTAGTTACATAAATATTATATCCTAAAAGGATTTTTATTAATGTTATTTCGTATAAGAGGAAAAAAATAAAGAAGCACAAACTTAATACATTTTATTAATTTTGACTTAATAGTTCCAAAACTACCAAATTTAGCAATATTGACGCAATAAGACATAAGCTGTATTGATTGGTTGATTTAAGTTGGATTAACGCGCCAATCGTTACCATACACGACTGGCGTCGCTCAAGGAGGCGCATTGCATAGTAATTCTGAATATATTAAAGCCGGTAGGTAAAGATCGTTATAAAAAACTTGATATATCAATACAGCTTTACAATTTACCTATTCTGAAGCCTTAGAATTTACCTTTAGTAGCTAAGACTTTGTAGCTACTTAGAAACTTCATCTGCACGTCGTGTGCGT
The DNA here is from genome assembly GCF_004359215.1 of Bremia lactucae. Lineage (NCBI taxonomy): Eukaryota > Oomycota > Peronosporomycetes > Peronosporales > Peronosporaceae > Bremia > Bremia lactucae. Next base: position 7,061,686 of record NC_090619.1, read on the forward strand.
GAAGTAGGCGAGGCACCCCACCTTCACTGTAATCAGTGTAGGTTGACTTATACTCTTATCAGTACTAGCAAAAGGTGCCCCGTTACATAAAGCCACCATACTTTTTGCCGTCATAGGCATCCGTCGTAATACTTGCGTTGTTTCACCCAAAAATAGAAATTGCGACTCGGCTAATTGGTTGGTTGTCAATGGCCATAAGATTTTTTTCCGGAATTCGGTTTGCGCACAGGCGTTTTCAAGACCACAACTTCTATGCATACAGCTTTGAACATAATTTGAATAATAAAGGCAGAAGTTATTTAAATTCTATGGAGCACCTAGTGAATTATTGGTGCATCGCGGTACTCATTCATGATGAGTAAACGCAAATTGTTAGGAATGAGGTGACGACACGAGGTGTCTCGCCAGCAATGGCTGTGTAATACGGTTAAACATTGCGTGTTGTGTATCGATTCGTTGAGGATCAACACAATTCCGACAATCCTTTCAAGTATTGTTTTGATCGATTTTTTAAGGTTATTCATCAGCCCAACTAGTGCTTTTGTCTTCTTGATAGACTCTTCTAACGACAAGAAACGTTGACAAAGGAACACTTGTTGTTGCAATAGTGGACTCATGCTCAATGTTGATAGTTGCAACAGTGGGCTCATCCTCACTGCTGTTTTGCTTAGCCGGCTCAAGATCGGGCCGGCGCTAATCGGCATTAGCGATGACATTAATTCGTCCTGATTTATATACTAAGGATAGGTTGTACTCCGCGAAGAAATACAACCATCTTGCCATTCTTTGCGAGAGTACTTAAGGGGATAGTCAATTACTAAATTAAAGTAATTGGACCCACTACTCGGGTGTGGTTCACATCTGTGACCAATGTACACTGTTCACGGCCGTGCGTAAAGACGCATGGTCCTTATAATGAATGAGCGGTCAGGATCAGTGCGTCCACCGTGGCTACACACGATGCACCCAAGAAGTGGTATTTCGATTGCAGCGAATATGCACTTCTTAAGATTTACGTACAACTCATGCTTACGCATAAGTGTAAGAACCTTTTGGACGTGTATACGATATACTTCAACGTCCGACTTCCCGTTCAAGCCTCTGCTATGAACGAAGACGTACTTAAAATAGCTCGGCGCAAAATCCCGCAATTTCTTAACAGATTCGTATCACATCTGTTGAATGTCGCAGGGGTATTACTAAGCCCCTGTGGCATTACTAAGCCCCTGTGGCATAACTAGCCACTTCCGTAGCATTCCGCTTGGGATGCCTACTGCTGTGAACGGGATATCGTGTTCACGCATAAGGATCTGATAAAAATCCATCCATCAGATCCATTGACAAAGAAACAGTACTCTTTCATATACCATTAATGATTACGCCTTTTTATGGTATTAGCGTTTGAGCCGGTTCCGTTACAGCGTTCAATTTATTGAACACATGCATTTCCTCTACCCTTCTGTTGCGGCACGCACACGGAAGGTCGGAGATATGTGAGAGCTTAACTCTCTCACATGACCCGCTGCTAATCGATTGGCAAAGATGTTGTCGATCGCTAATTTTTGTTCACGGGGCAATGGGGACTGCTTCATGACACAGTATTTGTAACCAGACATCAGGTCGATTTCATGCCGAGTGCCATTAATTTTAGGCAACTCGCACGGTTGGATTCAAAGAATACATCCAATTATTCGATCAATTTCTAAAGACTCCCCGTTTTGGGACGTAAAACGCTCCAATAGAGTCTTCTCATCGAGGACCCTTTCGTCCTTCGATGAGCTGCTGAGAACCCGTTCGCTCTCAGGAAATACTACTGCCGACCAAATATCGGCCACATAGCTATATTTGCGAACACACTAATATTAATATCACTACTAGCATTCTGATGTTAATATTTCGTGTCTAACTTCTCATGTTGTCATCTCTGACAAGTACGCAGATCTGCTTGACTTTGCCACTCGCAGATCACGCAAGAATTGTTTCAGTTTCAGCGTTGACAATTGAGTTATCTCCGAAGTTAACTTCGGAAGCGCTATCAGACCAAGTGAATAAGCGCCTACACTTGATCGTTTACTAAAAAAATTATGTATCAGTTTCCTATTTGGAACTAATTTCCAAAAATATCTGGGAACATTTGACCACAGATTTCTGGGACGTATTCCCGCAGATCCATGGGAAGTTATTCCCCAAAGTTTTTTCGGAGAGTATCCTCCCCCGACTACTTTTAGCTGTTATTGCGCATTCACAGCGAGATCCTTTACGATCCCTACATTCGATCTAGGACTTTCGCACTGCCTCTTGTAGACAGGCGTTTCATTTTTTTTTGGATGTTGCTTTCTAAGCAAGCATTCTTGTTTCGTACCACTCAACGCATTCGAGAGGTCGAACAATTACTGTGTTTGTTCATCAATTGGATAAACTCACAATACAACTGACTAGGTATCATGTGTGCTGGATAAGCATATAGGTCCCGTTTGCCCTGCTTTAAATTTAGGAGCTCAACTCGAGCCCTGAATTCGGCACGTGGTGGCTCAAATGTTTGCCTGAGCCGGGTCTTAAAGACATCATACGACCCAAAATCTAATGGGTCGTGAAGCTTAAGCCCTAAGGCCCAAGATTGGCACGTCTGGCTAAGTTAGACATGCCAAATTTTAATTTCGTCGCATCATCATTGATGCGGCAAGCTTCTATGGCGTCGTCTAATTCGACGAACCATCTCAAATGGAGTCGCCTTCGACTGCCTTAAACTTAGAGATTTCTATCTTTAAGCTTTCAGGTCGACGCGAAGCGTCGGCTCGCTAACAGCATGTAAATGCTGCCATCTCAACAACAACAACCAATTTCGACTGTTGAGCACCCTGTTCTTTTAACACCTCCACGTGCTGAGAGCCTTGTTGGTGAAGCAAGGCTACTTTTATGGGGCCCCGTCGAGTTCGTGTTGACTGAACTCGGCTATGGCCGCTTGTTGTTCATCTGTGTTCAGAGTGAACAGTGTCGCAAACGGCTGGCTCGCCTACGACCGAACTCATCCGTTCGATGGCTCTCCATTCAAGGTCACTCAATAAGTAAACATTTCACCCGTTGCGTGATAGCCTTCTTGAGGGGCTTGAAAGCTCCCTCCTTCATCATCCAACATGTCCAAGTTGGATTGAACGTGCGTGGGCCGTTGAACGGACTTTGAAGTGCTACCAGGTGCACTTTACTAATACTGTTAGCAGTACTAGACAGCCTACACTGATTACAGTGAAGGTGGGGTGGCTCGGTTACTTCGCGTACACGACGTGCAGAGGAAGATTACAGGGATAGGTAGTCTTAGCTACCAAAAGTTGGTTCTAAGGCTTCAAAGTAGAGAAAAAGTAAAACTGTATTAATGTAATAAGTTCCTACGTAACGATCTTATTTATACTACTGACCATATTATATTATTAACAAACTATGTAGGGTGCCTAATTGCGCACCGCACAATCGCGTCTTTTAACGATTGGCGGTTGATTAAACTTAAATCAACCAATCAATAGAACTAAAGTCTTATTGCGTCAATATTACCAATTTGGTAATATTGGAACTATTAAGTTAAATTATTAATAAAGATAATAATTTTGTCTTCTTTCTTTATATATTTCCTCTCATCGGAAATAATAATTATGATTCCTCTTAAAAGAAATAATATTTATGTAACGGACACCCCAATACACTTGAAATTGCAGTTGGCAGCTACTTGTACTACGCAAGGACAGCAGGGAGATATTTTCATTTTTTTTTACCGAGAACGGCGTTTTCCCCGAACAGAGCCCCACAAGATGCGATATATTCAGCTCTCGACATCCAAGGTAAGATGCAGCGCTAATCGGTTTCAGCTGATCCCTTACTTTGCTCTTCTCTTGTCTTTCACAAACGTGAATTCCAATTCCGTCAAATGAATGGAACTCCCATTAATTGGGATAACTGTAACAAGATTGTTTCACAATGTGCTGTCATTACCATCGATCCCAAAATGCTATAAGGGTGTGCACGCTGTCCATCGGGTGATGAGAAACGTAAGTAAACTCGCGACAATGGCGATTAACACAAATTTGTAATAAATTCTTTGTTTATATCTAACACGAATCGAAACTTCGCAACCTAATTGTCCTGGATGACTTGTTGATTGACCAAGAACATCAGGCTTTTTCAGTATTACATTAGAGGACTATAACAGAGGTCCACGAAGATACGTAATTCTTGAAACCTACTTCACTTAGATCTTGAGCCGCCTTTCGAGATTTTAACTTGGTCGCAGCGACTGAGATCTCTTTAAGCAACAATGTCGAGAAGACAATCAGGACGATGGATTTCATTTACTGCAAGACCAACAAGATCGTAAGGGGAGTTCGTTGTTGATTCGTAAAAAAATCACGTCACAAATGTCCAACTTATTGCTTCGTTTTCTGGATGCATCAATTGACGAATACACGTGTTCGATTTGCAATCGACGCATATCCTGGTAGTAGACGCTAAGCATTTATTTTGCAGTAAGTGGACAAAATACGATATCTTGACCTTCTACGCTTTCGACGACCTTTGCGAGACCGGATGTTACAGGATCTTCAGAAATTCACCAGCGAGTCATCGACTACCAATTGCAAGGATAATCGTAGTTCTGTCGACCTTTTTGCACTGATGTGCTTGTGCTTAAGTAAATTACTCCGCGAATCGAAAATAGAACACTACGGCACTTTTAATTTGTTAGGCATCTATAAGGCCTGATCTCTATACATTGTGCCGCGCAATGAGAAGATCAAGCTTGCTTGCTTAGTAGCTTGGCGACTCCACAGCCCATGAGACAGATGATAGTTACACCAACTAGGTGAAAACTAAATGGTATACCAAAAGGAGGGACGGCAGGAACATGAATGTTATCGGGGTCTTCGTACAGTACCGTATGTTGGTGAGCCGAGTCGCGGACGATGGCTGCTGCACGGCGACCTGCTACAAAACCATCCTCGTGAAATCCGCGGCCAAGCCAGGCACCGGAAAGAGTTATGCCATCCTCTTGAATAATTTCATTCTGTGGGATACAATCTGCTAAGAGGCGCGGGTGGTCCCAGCGAAAAGTAGAAATGATTGTATCCGAAGCCGGACGTTTGCCTTGATAGTCGTGAGGTGTGATGGTCACAAAAACGTCTTTTTTGGTGTTAAGGCGCTGAATGCGGTTCATCCAATATGTCAGAATGTACTGATCATCTTTGGTGATGAGAACATTCCAACTGCTCCACACCTTCTTTGAGAACGGTAGCATGACAGGGTCACAATGAACATAAATCAAGCTCTTGTGGTAGTGAAAACGCATCAGTGATCTATACGACTTCTCACTCCAACGCAACATTTCAGCACTCTCGTCTGCGTGGGTTGCGAGTACGACATGGTCACAATCAATTCTCTCGCCACTCTTTAAAATGACAGCCTTGCCGCCCTTTTCAACTTCATCAACAGTGGCGTTGTAACGAATTGTTCCATTGTACTCCTCGGTAAAGAGTTTAATGAACGGCTCAACGTAGCTTGAGCCGACGTACCACCACAAGTGCCTCGGACGATCCGTTCGACGCCCCAGCGCTCCTAGTATCACTTGCCACAATGGTATGTATAATGAATTGGAGTGTGACTTGAGGCATCGAAGAAACTGCGAAACAGGAAGGTCCAGGACGTCGTGCTTGGGAATTGTCCAGAGAATGGAGACAAAAGCAAGGAAGTAATGGCGAAAAAAAACGTTCGAGTAACGGCCTTTGGCGGCCCATTCACGTGTGGTAATATTTTCTTTCACAGGCATCGACATGAGGTCCATCGTGAACTTGTATATGTCAATAAGCACGCGCCAGATCCGAAAGTCAAAAAGGTTGCGGGCACTGCCGTTAAATGGCGCACGTGATGAGAACTGCAGATCACCTTTTATATCCGATGTGACCGTGAGGCTCATGGGAATACGCTTCTTTGTCGTGCCGTCTTCCTGAGTCACGCCTAGCGACTTAAACCACTGTTTGATGTTGGGATTGGAATCGCCAAACATCATGAAGCCAATGTCAACCATCTCTCCGTCAATTTCCATCCCATACGTGTGGCCTCCCAGCGTCGAATTCTTCTCGATAAGTATGACTTCATGGCCATCCTTCACGAGGTGGTAGGCAGCAGATGATCCACCAATGCCGGAGCCGACAACGACGACTTTCATGGTACCCCGACCGAAAATTTTGCTCGATTGGACGCGGTATCGTGCAGTTTTTACTTACAATTAATAAGTCTTAAGTTTAATTGTCTACACCTCGCCACCAGATCGATATCTGGTGGCGAAATCTACTTTTAATGAAGTAAGGGTAAGGTGAATTTTTAAAATATGAAATAAAATTCACTTTAATTCATTTCTTCTTGTGATCTTAAAGTAGACTTGTGCTACGACCAGTGATAGTAACTTCCTCAGGCCCATACTATCGGGAATAAGTTGCCACTTGGTTCTACGAACGACAGATCCTTGAACTAGTATTTAAGTTGTGGAACTTCTTAGTAATACAGAACTAAGTGATTCTATGAGTTTGAAGTATTTCTCTGACTTTATGAGCGAGGTAGCTGCGCTCCATCTTAAAGAAAATAATATACATGTAGGAGGAAACCCAGTTACATACTTGGTGCCAGGCTTCATGGAGGTGGGCACGTCTTTATGCGGCCACTGTAACGGTGATTATCGTTACATGAAATTAACACTTAAAGGTTGTTAATTAATATATTATCCAAAAGGGAATATTACCATGTAAAGTTATATTCTCTAAATATTATAACTTTACATGGTAATATTCTAAAAACGTATTCATTGGTAGATATATATCATTATATCTACTTTCTCCGCGGTCCAGTCAGCGCTGGACGCGCGCAAAGAGAAAGACATATAAGACTTTATTACATGTTTTTAATTAGTATATAATTAAGTTGGTATCAAGTATTTAGAAACAAAAGAACTTGATTATACTAATATAGTTTTTAATTAACCCTTTTTGAAGCAAGTGTTTTAAAGAGAGTCTTCCTCTGCACGTACTAGTGTACGTGAAGTGACGTGAGGCACCACTCGCACTGAGGTAGTGCGAAGTGGACTTGTACTGAAGCAGTACAAGTCAGAAGTGCCCCGTTGCACCTGGTAGCACTTTGTAGTCCGTCCAAGGACCACAGTTCATCATCCAACACGGACATGTTTTTTTTTAAATAATAATGGAAAACGCATCACGTTTCGCGTGATAGCTACACGTTTCTAAGTGACATAGAAAGGAGTGCGGTCGAACGAATGAGTTCGACCGTAGAGAATGATCCCATCTTGGCCATGCTGTCCAGTTTGGACAGAGATGCCCTCCATTCAGCCATCGCCAAGTTCATACAACATGAGCTTGACGAGGCGAAGGAGAAGGTATTCTTGCTTAATCAGCAAGGCTCTCAACAGGCAGAACTGTTGAGGTTACAACAGGAAAAGACCCCTGTACCTGGGATGACGCACACGCGTCTTTCAGAAACCTTAAAGATTGACATCACTAAGTATAGAAGAGTCGTAGAAGACTCCCTCTTGAGATGGTTTGTCGAGTTGGACGATGCCATAAGGGCTCGTCACATCGTCGACGAGCAAATCCAAACCGCATTTGCTCAGTCAGATTTGGCAGGTCGTGCCAAAACGTGGGCACTAGGCCTTTTGTTGCGCGACCCATATGTCCTTAAGTCGCTTGAGGCTTATAAAGCCCGGCTTAACAGACGTTTGAACAGCCTAGGGATGAGTACAGAGCTCGATCAGAGCTTCTGAAACTCAAGCAAGGCAAGCGTGATGTTCACGCTTATGCCCATCACATACGACTCTTAGCGAGTTGTATCACAAACAACCCAGTTCATAAACACACGTTGATTACAGTGTTCATGCCAGGTATTACGTATGGTCCCGTAAAGACCCACCGGTTCCGCTTGGAACTGGATACGCTTGAAGAAGCAATATCCGTTGCGGAACAGGAGGACTTTAGCTTGAGACAGGCTCAAGCTAGTTCGTCATCATATCGTCCTCCATGATGACACGAACTGGGAGGATCAGAACCTATGGACCTCTCTTATGTCAAAAGCGAGAAACCTCGCTTTCCGAACAATAAGCGATTGCAGAAATGCAATCGCTGCCAAAAGTTAGGACACTACGCTCGTGAATGTAGTGCCCCACGCCCAGTACCGAGAGTGACTGAACGAAATTATGGACCGAATGCCAGAAAGGCCATTGGTCGCGGGTCCGACGTTGTTGTAAAATCGCAACAGCAAGGCGGATCGCCAGAACCGGAGGAGTTAGTAAGGGCGCAACGCCCTACTGATCCAGCAACCTCAAGAAATTTGCAAATCTCATGACAACAGTTGCTCCAGACACACAATCATTATATTTCTCTGCACCTGGCGATGAGGTATCCGTCATGACCTCGAAGTTAAAGTGACAAATGATTGTCACTTAGAGCTCTAGTAGACTGTGGGGCGTCGAATAGCTATTCGTCGCCAGTCGCTAGAGGGTCGTAGGATCGATTATGTTGAGCGCAACATCCCTCCAATGAGCATGACGGTGCACCTAGCGACAGGCGCATCGATAACAGTAATGAAACGCGTAGTGAAATTTCACTAGACGTTAAAAGGTTTAAAGTACGATGATGCTTTTATTGTACTGGATTTGGATGAAAAATTTGATGTCATCCTAGATTTACCTTGGCTCAAAATATATGAGCCAAGAATCAGCTGGCAGCATCGATCCGTAAAGATGCCTACCACTTGTTCATCAGATGGCCATCTGATGAACGTTTTGTAGCGTCCACAAGCGTTTGAATGTATTATGAGTGAGTGCGATGGCCTCACTTGTGGTACGGTCGTTAGTACGACTGCACGAGATCACAGTGTGATTACAAATCACACTGTAGAGTCAACTAACGGCGGCTGTGCGAATGCACAGGCAGCGCCGAAGGTCCACCACTCGAATAAGTCGAGTGGATTGAGACATGAATGTACGTCTAGCGGGCGACATTCAATGAATATACCGGTTGCCCAAAATGGACAACACCAGGATCCTAGGTAGAGTAGAAAGTGACGCGTAGAGGACCCGACTGTGATAGCGCAATCACAGTCAGAAGACGTTGAGGGAATAAGTCTCTACGTACTTAAGAAGATATCTTATCAATTAATTAATGCTGAAGTGACTAGACTTCAGCATCCCGAGGGATTGATCCCTCGGCAGCCTGTGGATAAATCCCAGGAAGAAACCGAGACATTCAATGACTTGGTTAATGACGGATCAAGAGTAGGCGCTTATACTCTTGATCTGTATGCGCCTCCGAAGTTTATTTCGGAGATAACTCAGTAACCAACTCTTGAACACAAGCGGCTCTTGAGAGATCTACATAGTGGTAGAATCAAGCAGATCTGCGTACTCATCACAGAGGGCGAATACGTAACCGATATTCGGTCAGCAGTAATTTTTGCAGAGAACGAACGGGTTCTCAGCAGCTCATCGATGGACGAAAGTGTCCTCGATGTGAGAATTCGGATTGAGAGATATACTACTCATCACTTAAGACAAAATCCTTTACACAAGGATTTTGATGAATTCAGGGATGTATTTCCTGAAACAGTTCCATGCGAGTTGCCAAAGGATAAAGGCACTCGACATGAGATCGAGCTCAAACCGGGCTCGAAGTACTGTGTCATGAAGCAGTGGCCACTGCCTCGTGATCAAGTACTTGCGATCGATAAATCTTTGTCGATCGGTTAGAAGCTGGCCATGTGAGGGAGTCATCTTCCCCACATAGCTCTCCGACCTTCTGTGTGCGAAAGGCCACAGGAGGGTGGCGGATAGTGCACGCATTCAATAAACTGAATGCTGCAACGGTACCGGCTCAAACGCCGATACCGAGAAAAGACGTAATCAAAGATGGTGTGTTAAAAAGTACCATCTTTTCGTCTATGAATCTGATGGATGGATTTTATCAGATCCTAATGCGTCAACGAAACATCCCGCACACAGCAGTGAGCACTCCCAGCGGGATGCTCTGGGAATGGCTAGTAATGCCACATGGGCTTAGTAACGCCCCTGCAACATTCAAAAGATGCGTATTGAATCTGTTGAGTCCGGTGCAAAAATTCGCATCGAGTTATTTTGACGATGTATTCGTCCATAGCTGGTTCATGGACGGAAAGACGGAAGTGGAAGTTCATTAAATTCACGTTCATCAGGCTGTTACACTTATGCGTAAACATAAGTTGTATGCAAACCTCAAGAAGCGTATATTCGCTGCAAGATTCAAAAGATGCGTATTGAATCTGTTGAGTCCGGTGCAAGAATTCGCATCGAGTTATTTTGACGATGTATTCGTCCATAGCTGGTTCATGGACGGAAATACGGAAGTGGAAGTTCATTAAATTCACGTTCATCAGGCTGTTACACTTATGCGTAAACATAAGTTGTATGCAAACCTCAAGAAGCGTATATTCGCTGCAAGTGAAATACCACTTGTTGGGTGCATCGTCGGTAAACACGGCGTGCGTTCTGATCCCGAAAAGCTCAAGGCAATTATCAAAGGCACGTCTAAACGAGTGACCTTTGGATCAGTCTCTAATGAAGAGGACGGGCCTTCGAACGAGGTGTTCGAGGCCGTCAAAGACGAAATTGCGGAGGCATCCTCAGTTGAGGTGCTCCAGCAAGTCTTTAAATCTGCCGAGGAGATAGTAAATCTTCCGGAGATGTCGTGGGATCTGTTCCTTGCCGAATTAAAGGAAGGAAAAATGTAAGCAAAAGAGAGAGTCAGATAAGATAAGAATTCAATTGCATGTTTAGTATTAGTTTATAGTTAAGTTAGCATTTACAAGATAGATAGAAAAAATACTTTGCTGTATTAATACAGTTTTCCTTTAACCCTCTTTAAGCTCGTTGCCTTAAAGAGAAGTCTTCCTCTTCACGTACTAGTGTTCGTGAAATAACGTAAGGCACCACTCGCAACTGAAGCAGTGCGAAGTGGACTTGTACTGAAGCAGTACAAGTCGTAGTGCCCCGTTACAAGTGGTAGCACTTTGTTGTTCGTCCAAGGACCACATTTACCTCATCTAACATGGACATGTTAGATGATAGTGGGAATACGCATCACGTTTCCCGTGAAAGCTACCCCTTTCTAAGTGATATAGAAAGGAGTGCGGTCGAATGAATGACCGTAGGAAACGATGCAATCTTGGCAATGCTGTCCAATTTGGACAGAGATGCCCTCCATTCAGCCATCGCCAAGTTCATACAACATGAAGTTGACGAGGTGAAGGAGAAGGTAGCCTTGCTGAATCAGCAAGGCTCTGAACAGGCAGAACTGTTGAGGTTACAACAGGTACAGACCCCTGTATCTGGGATGACGCAAACGCGTCGTTCCGAAACCTTAAAGATTGACATCTTTAAGTATAGGGGAGTTGAAGAAGACTTCCTCTTGGTTTATCGAGTTGGACGATGCCATAAGGGCAATATAATGGTCTATACCTATTTATAAATAAGAAGTCTAAACATTACTATTTAAAGTAATATCCTCCAAATATTATCTACCTTTAGATAATATATATATATTAACATCCTTTAAGTGTCAATTTCATGTAACGATACACCCATACACCCCGTTACAGCGCCTACATGCGCCCGCACAATCATATCTTATGACGTTCGGCGGGGTTGATTGAAACTTAAATCAACAAATCAATAGAACTAGTATAGCCACACTCCCTTCCAGTCTGTATGAATAAAAACGTCATATAGCATATTTTCACTGCATGGGTCATTCCATGCATCCAAAAAATCAACAGTTATTCCTTTAGAATCGTCTTTAGATCGCCATTTTGGCCTTTGGAACGTCAGACATCCTAGATCTAATTAGGGAATCGCTATAGCCATACACCCGAACTATCTACAGGAGAGAAGTGACTGCACATCAGAAACCGTGTTTTTGTTTGACGATGTTAAATTTACGATTTTTAACAAGTGAGTAAAAGCCAAGAGCGCCCGCAATTGGTTAACAAGTGATAAAGAGAGCGGAAAGAAAGAGCAGCGAACAGAGCAGCGAGGGAAAGTTGAGCTAAGAATAAATGATAAAGGCATGCAAGTTAGTTTGTTCTTTAGAGGTCAAGCTAAGGATATATATTTTCTTACTTTACTTCTACCATCTTTTTGCGGAAGTGCATGCTTACCTTTCAAATAGGCGAATCTTAGTGATCTTTTTGTACCCATTAGAGCCACAATTCATATGTTATTGTACCCACTAGAGCCACAATTTCTTATATTTTTGTCAACTCTAGTTCGTAATTTCTTTGTTGATAACGCATCTTGCTATTTAACATGAAAGCACGCATATATTGCGAAATCGTTTTGCAGACCTTTCGAGCTACTAAAGCTGGGAAGGCCTGCAAAAGGTTTCGCAAAATATATTCTTGTGATTGGGGCACAGACCAGTTGAAGAACCGTTGTTGTGGTACATTTACCTTATGGGTAATATACCCATTTATCCAATTCTAAAATAGTTAATTACCTAAATCCCATTTATTATGGGTAACAAATGTGGTCACCCCCAGATATAAATCTGGCGGCCGAAATCTATTTCAAATTAGCCAGGGTAAGGTTTTTGGATATAAATAATTTAATAAAGTTCCGTTCCACATTTGATCTTAATGCGTTAAGTACCTTCCGAAGGCTTGCGCAGTGATCTGTGAGAGAAAGAAGCCTTTCTAAGGTACATACTCTCGGGCACTAGTTGCCACTCGGTTCTACGAACCCCTAAATGCCTTGAACTAGATTTCATAAAGCTTTAATAGCTTGTACGACTGCCTGAGTTGTTGAATGCATTAGTACTATGGAAATAAGAGAATCTCTGAGTAAAAAAGTCTTCCTCTGACTTTAGGAGCGAGGTAGCTCCGCTACACTTGGTAGCACTCGTAGTCAATCTACGCCTAGGTCTGAGCAAAACTAAGCCTTACTGAAATTGAAGAGTTCCAGAACTTAAGGGGCGCACGCGCAGACTATGACAAGCTCAAAACTTTGTTAATGATTGAACATATAGAGTCCTTTATATCCCAGGGACCAAAATTCCTGCATGCAAGGCTTGAAGCCACATGCGATATGAACCCTCTGAGATCGGAAAGGTTCAGGATAACCTTCCGACATCAATGCCAACTCGGTACACATCTGTACCTGATTCAGAGCCGAAGTCTCGCATTTTTGCTGTTAATGTGAAGACGTTTGAGGGGAAAGAGGGAGACGTTTCTCCCTTTTTGGATTTAGCAGATGGAGATATCCATTTACTCCGCCTTGTTCTTAAAAGAAAGGCAAAAGGTGGCTATGGTCATTTCCAAACTTCGAGGTGGAGCCATAGAGTGGGCACTATCGTGCAAAACGTCCATAAATGACGCTTTCTTTTCATGAGATTCGCTGAAACACTAAATGACTAGCATGTTTGCACCGCCTGATCAGAATTTTCGCATGCGAGCACGGCTCCTAGCAACTGGACAGTGAAAGCGAACCCTAGGGGACTATGTCCAGGAGTTGAGAACTCTCATTGCATCTATGCATCAAGACCCGGTGCAAGAAGCAAATGTCGCAACTATCTTTACGATGGTCTCAATGAAGGCGTTGCCCGGACGTAATTATTCCGATCTCATCCTGCTACTTTCGAAGAGGCAGTTGCCATAGCGCTACGCGCTGAGTTTGACTTTAAGTCTACTCTTGTTAGCACGCCTGTTTAGCGAACAAGCTCTTTGAGCACATGGGTACCGTCTAATAGACCGGAATCCATGGATCTAAGCCTCGTTGAGGAAGGAAAAGAGGTTATTTAAGTTGTGGAACAGCATTAGAATATCCGTAGATGTTATATGTGCGGAAGCACGAAACGTTTACGTCGGGTCTGTCTCCTACGAAATACGCGTAAAGCTCGAAAAGCACCATTTTTGACCAATACTAGAGATCTGGTTAGGTCCGGGAAAACGTCGAAACCCAGCAGGTGCGGGGCGCCCTACTGGGGAAGACCTAGTGTAACGGGGTGAGAGCCCGTTACCGTCTTACACTAATAATTAAGCTGAGGAAGCGCTGTGATTTATAAGGTCCTTTTAACTCTGTTTATTTGTGTTTTTGTAATTCGCAGTAAGGGCGAATATGTTCCCTAGCTCATGGGAACCACTCAAATCCGCTATCCGGAAACTGCCTACACTTAATGTATGTAATTATGTAATAAAACTATGACTACTTAATATAATGGGTTGCCCAATTACATCACCCCCCTCTTTAAGTTGCGCTTACCGTGACGTAAGCGCCATACACAGAAAGTTTCTTCTCAACGAATAGTCCAACGAAAAGCCCAACGAGAACTCCAACGACATGTCATCTTGGTCTTCGAATCTGCTCAGTCACGAACAACTGAGCAGCATGAATCCTGAACACCGACGCGACTCGACCCCAAACGACAGTTGGGGTCATCAGACACTTCGAAGAGAGCATGCACCGCAGACCATGGATGACGACTTGAAGCCGTGGGGCTTGTACAGCCTTGAAGGCGCTCACCAACCTGAATCACTGGAGTCCATGAAGAATCTCTTCACACGATACCGTAACGTTCGGGGCAAAGGAACGAATCACGCATACACTGAAGACGCACTGCAACGATCTTGGTGTGCCTTCATCAGACGCTGGAACGCGAGTCGACGTGAAGGGACATCCTTCACGTCCTGGATCGAGGGACGCGAAGATACTCATGGCGTCCACGCTATTGGCAACTTACGACGACGTGTATGTCATTTGACTCGTGATGAGTTCCACATGTGTTACGTCCATGTCCGTGAAGTGTGCCCACAGTGTTACGTGGAGAGACCGCGACCAATGCGGCAGGAATGGGACGACATGGTGTGTGCACGGGGAATGTCCCAGCACATCCGACCAAGGATTGGACGCTATGAGAGGAGCCTCTCAGAGCTCCAAGTATCTGTGTTGCGTCACATGAGGGAGCGCCCTGTCGATCAATGGAGGCGTTCACGTAGCCGAGATCGTTTGTCTTACGACCACCGAGGTCGTTCTCGTAGTCGCTCTCGATCGTCAAGGTATCCAAATGCTCCCGAGCCTCGTAGAAGACGTCGGAGTCGCTCGGGAGATCGTCGTCGATCGCCAATTCACGCACGTCGCGGTTCGCGGGATCGTGGAAGGAGTCAACAGCGTCGGTCGCGTTCGCCGACCTCTTACTGGTCTCGTACTCCTCAACGACGTCAGGAACATCGCGAGCCAGCATACTTCGAGGCTCCCACGTGTCTTCCGTTGGTGAATAACCCAACCATCGGACCTTATAATGCGTTTCAGAACGACTCTTCGATGGCGCCGAGTCACTACTCGGCGCAAGAGGCGTGGGGTCTTCATGACCGACGATACGGTCCACAATCCAACGTCGCTCATCCGATGCATCTACCAAGGGAGGAGGAGCATCACGACGGAAGGCTTCTTGGGTTGGGCGCCGATTCTCATAATCGGGCGCCTGTGCCGTCGAGTGACGAGCTTCGTTTCCTTCGTGCTGACACTGAAGAGGCGAAGAACGGCCTTCTAAATGCCCGTGAGATGGCCGAGAGGGCTCGAGATCGTGCAGCAGCTGCGACAGAGGCTGCCGAGAGGACCCGACGGGAGCAGCAGGGCTTGGTGGAGCGTCTACGACAGCTCGAGACTGCTGCGTTCGGTGGACCCCAGCAGAGCGGGTCTGCTCGCGCTCGTGCAGGACTTGGTCCCAGTCGTCGTCAGCGTCGTCGGCAGGGGATGTCGGACTTTGAGTCGATACAGAAGAGCGAGGAAGGACCAAAGGGAGATCCGCCGGCAGGTAAGCCTTAAGGCGCCCGACATAGAATGTCGGGTGCAAACGCATAGTGGTAGGTATATCTAGCGTGTAGGCATCTCCATGAACTTTAACAGTCCGAAAGGGCCCAATATATCTTGGCGCTAATTTATTAGCACCCAAATTCGTTACTGATGTGTCTGGTTATCCGCTTGTCGATAATAAGACTCTGTCACCTTCTTTGAACGTCAGCATGTTCTTTCGACCTCTCTTGTCCGCGTTCTCCTTTTGTTTATCCACTGCTTCTTGGAGTGCATCGCGTACAAAACGCGTGATACTTTGCCGTAGTAATAGGAATTCGGTCACAGCAGCCGAACTTACAGGAGAAGTGAACTCTTTAGGAGCAAAATTAGCGACGGGAGACGCGATGGGATGCATCGCATCGGGACTCGATATGCCATTGGCCACGAAATTAACAGCATGAGTTGCATCGGCAGCAACCTTATCTGCAACATTACCAATCATCAAAATTTTTCGCGTAGTGTCATCGGGAGATACTCCCCCACCAAGCTTAGAAACTGGGTGTTCTGAAGCTGAAAGAGCAAGAAGCGCTGGAACGCGAGGGTGCCTCGCGTTATTCACAAAAAATGGCGTCAACCCAGTCGACGCATGAACTGCGTTGTTGATTGCAAATTCAGCGAGAGGGAGAAACGAACCCCACGACGTGAACGATGTCGCATAACTGCGTAGTACATCTTCAAGCACTCTGTTCACGCGCTCCGTTTGCCCATCCGTCTCTGGATGGGCTGCCGTAGACATAAGCAGTCGCGTGCCCAATAGTTGAAACAACGTTGCCCAAAAAGCTGACGTAAAGCGCGGGTCGCGGTCCGAAACAATTGATTCAGGCAAGCCGTGATGTCGAAATATGAGATCGATACAGATCTGCGCGGTCGTCTCCGCCGTAACGTGCGCGGAGACTGGAGCAAAATGCACCATTTTGCTAAATCGATCCACAAAAACCAATACGCCCGTGCGTTTCTGTTCGTCCGGAGGGAGACCAAAGATGAAATCCATGCTGACCGAACGCCAGGCTTCCGTGGCAATTGGAAGCGGACGCAATGGAGCTTGTGAAGACGGTGCAGGCTTCACACGCTGGCATTTTCACAAGAGCGTACCCATTTCTGGATGTATTTGTACATACGCGGCCAGAAAAACACACGAGAAATGGCCGCGAACGTCTTCTCGCGACCCAAATGACCACCAGCTGGAGTGTCATGAAATTCATGCACCAATCGTGCGCGGAGGTCGTCATCAGCAGGGATGACGACGCGCGGTGGGTCGAAAACGTCCATTGTATAAGTCAGCAGCGGACCATCAAGCGCGTAACGCTTGATGTTATCACGCGTTGGTTTCGTCAACTTCGCGAGTGAACCCTCACTAGGGTGTCGAAGGTAATTGACAATTCCCGTGTAGAATGAATCGTTCGCATATGACTCAGCGATTTGAGTCCGGATTGACAGCTCAGGTGTCGAAATCATTGCATTGAGCCCCTGCTCAGCACAGCATAAACAAATGTCGTCGTCCTCGTCTTCAGCACTGCCTGGCTGATGACCCATGTCACGTCGAGGATCATAATCGGGACGTCGAGAAAGCGCGTCAGCAAGAATGTTGTTCTTGCCGGGTTTGTAAAAGACCACGAAATTATACTCTGAGAAGTATGACAACCAACGTGCCATACGCTGGGACAAGTGGGGAGTCTTGACGGCGGTACGCAATGATGCGTGATCTGTATAGACCGAAATCATCTTCTCGCCGAGCAAATATACTCTGAACTTGATCAGCGCGTAACGCATAGCCAAAAGTTCCTTGTCATGTACCGGATAGTTTCTCTCTGCAGGTTTCATCTGCCGTGACTGAAAGCTCACGACGCGCTCTCGGCCCTCATCGTCAAACTGCATGAGGGCACATCCAATTGCGAAATTACTCGCATCACAGACGACGTGAAATGGCTTGGAATCATCAGGCAACATCAGCACTGGTGCTTCAGACAAGCTCTTTTTCACAGAGTTGAAGGCAGACTGATGTTCAGCTTTCCATGACCAAACTGCGTCTTTCTTCAGTAGAGTCGATAGTGGCTGGATGAGCTCTGCATAGTTCTTCGTATACTTATGCAAGTAATTGGCCAAGCCAAGCCATTGGCGTAGTTCCGTTTGGTTCCTAGGCGTAGGCCAGGAACATATCGATGACACTTTCTCGGGATCAGCACGGACACCCTCCTTGCTAACATAACATCCAAGAACTGGAATCTCGGGAGCACAGAAGACACACTTCTTCAAATTTGCGTACAATTTGTTCTCGCGCATCACTTGGAACACCTGTTTCAAGTGCCGAAGGTGGACCTCCGTAGCGCTGAGTTGTTGCTCAGCGCGGCTGTGAACAAAAATATCGTCGAAATAACTTGGAGCAAAATCACGTAGTGGCCGAAGCACTTGTGTCACCATCCGGTTGAACGTTGCTGGAGCGTTCTTAAGGCCTTGTGGCATGACTAGCCACTCCCAAAGCATCCCACTCGGTGTGCTGACAGCGGTGAACGGGATATCACTGTCCCTCATTAAAATCTGGTAAAACCCGTCTGTCAGGTCTATGGCGCTAAAAATCTCGCTGCCGGACATGGTATCCAGTACCATGTCTTTCCGAGGAATTGGTGTTTGAGCCGGGATCGTGGCGTCATTCAACTTGTTAAAAGCATGCACGATGCGCCAACCGCCGGTGGCTTTCTTCACACAGAAAGTCGGGCTCGAATGTGGCGAGATGCTTTCGCGAACGTGTCCTGCCTTACGGCGGCCCTCAAAAAATTCATCAATTGCGATGACTTGGTCACGCGGTAGCGGCCACTGCCGCGTCACGCAATACTTCGATCCTGGCACGAGATCGATCTCGTGTCGCACACCACGATCCGCTGGAAGCTCAGCGGGGATTTTCTCCGGAAAGATGTCGGCATAGTCACGCGCGATATCATAGACAGGGTTGCCCGAAGCACGAAGGGCTTCCCAAGACTGTGCCACGAAACGTTCTTCGCGCGCTGATTTGGGCTCAGCGCTCTTTGGGCGAGCCTCCAGAACTTCTCCACTAGCTGCTTCGGCGGCTGATATGATGCACACTTGCTCGATGTCGCCGGCCTTGAGGTCGTGAAGGAAATCTTTCCATGGTAGGGCTAATAGAGATGTGATCTCTGCAACAGTGCACGGAGGGCTCGCTACCTCAACGTAGCGGCCGCGATGTGAAGACCCTTCCACATATTCAAGCGCACATACGGATTCCGTCCATACAGTATCATCTTCAACGGCGCTTGAGCGAGAATTCCGTCGTCTTGGCGACCGGCGTGCACCTTTCTTGCGTTTACGCTTTCTCGTGCGTCTTAAGCCACTGCTCGAGGCTGGAACGTCGCTGTCGCTGGAGGATGAAGTACCCCCCGCTAGACGTGGGAGCTCTGTCTCCACCACGGCGTTCACATTTGAATCCGCAGTCCGTTCATTCCCGTCGATAAGAGGCGGGAGCTCGTCGTCGACCGCCTCAGATGTATGTGGGAGCCTCTGCTCGACCACCTCGGTTACAATCGGGAGCCTCTGCTCGTCCGTTGTGTGTGTATGCGGGAGTCCCTGCTCGACCGCCTCGATGTTGATCGGGAGCCTCTGCTCGGCCGACGTAGTTGTACGCGGGAGCCCCTGCTCGACCGCCTCGATAGAACTCGGGAACCCCTGCTCGACCGNTTTCGCGTAGTGTCATCGGGAGATACTCCCCCACCAAGCTTAGAAACTGGGTGTTCTGAAGCTGAAAGAGCAAGAAGCGCTGGAACGCGAGGGTGCCTCGCGTTATTCACGAAAAATGGCGTCAACCCAGTCGACGCATGAACTGCGTTGTTGATTGCAAATTCAGCGAGAGGGAGAAACGAACTCCACGACGTGAACGATGTCGCATAACTGCGTAGTACATCTTCAAGCACTCTGTTCACGCGCTCCGTTTGCCCATCCGTCTCTGGATGGGCTGCCGTAGACATAAGCAGTCGCGTGCCCAATAGTTGAAACAACGTTGCCCAAAAAGCTGACGTAAAGCGCGGGTCGCGGTCCGAAACAATTGATTCAGGCAAGCCGTGATGTCGAAATATGAGATCGATAAAGATCTGCGCGGTCGTCTCCGCCGTAACGTGCGCGGAGACTGGAGCAAAATGCACCATTTTGCTAAATCGATCCACAAAAACCAATACGCCCGTGCGTTTCTGTTCGTCCGGAGGGAGACCAAAGATGAAATCCATGCTGACCGAACGCCAGGCTTCCGTGGCAATTGGAAGCGGACGCAATGGAGCTTGTGAAGACGGTGCAGGCTTCACACGCTGGCATATTTCACAAGAGCGTACCCATTTCTGGATGTATTTGTACATACGCGGCCAGAAAAACACACGAGAAATGGCCGCGAACGTCTTCTCGCGACCCAAATGACCACCAGCTGGAGTGTCATGAAATTCATGCACCAATCGTGCGCGGAGGTCGTCATCAGCAGGGATGACGACGCGCGGTGGGTCGAAAACGTCCATTGTATAAGTCAGCAGCGGACCATCAAGCGCGTAACGCTTGATGTTATCACGCGTTGGTTTCGTCAACTTCGCGAGTGAACCCTCACTAGGGTGTCGAAGGTAATTGACAATTCCCGTGTAGAATGAATCGTTCGCATATGACTCAGCGATTTGAGTCCGGATTGACAGCTCAGGTGTCGAAATCATTGCATTGAGCCCCTGCTCAGCACAGCATAAACAAATGTCGTCGTCCTCGTCTTCAGCACTGCCTGGCTGATGACCCATGTCACGTCGAGGATCATAATCGGGACGTCGAGAAAGCGCGTCAGCAAGAATGTTGTTCTTGCCGGGTTTGTAAAAGACCACGAAATTATACTCTGAGAAGTATGACAACCAACGTGCCATACGCTGGGACAAGTGGGGAGTCTTGACGGCGGTACGCAATGATGCGTGATCTGTATAGACCGAAATCATCTTCTCGCCGAGCAAATATACTCTGAACTTGATCAGCGCGTAACGCATAGCCAAAAGTTCCTTGTCATGTACCGGATAGTTTCTCTCTGCAGGTTTCATCTGCCGTGACTGAAAGCTTACGACGCGCTCTCGGCCCTCATCGTCAAACTGCATGAGGGCACATCCAATTGCGAAATTACTCGCATCACAGATGACGTGAAATGGCTTGGAATCATCAGGCAACATCAGCACTGGTGCTTCAGACAAGCTCTTTTTCACAGAGTTGAAGGCAGACTGATGTTCAGCTTTCCATGACCAAACTGCGTCTTTCTTCAGTAGAGTCGATAGTGGCTGGATGAGCTCTGCCTAGTTCTTCGTATACTTATGCAAGTAATTGGCCAAGCCAAGCCATTGGCGTAGTTCCGTTTGGTTCCTAGGCGTAGGCCAGGAACATATCGATGGCACTTTCTCGGGATCAGCACGGACACCCTCCTTGCTAACATAACATCCAAGAACTGGAATCTCGGGAGCACAGAAGACACACTTCTTCAAATTTGCGTACAATTTGTTCTCGCGCATCACTTGGAACACCTGTTTCAAGTGCCGAAGGTGGACCTCCGTAGCGCTGAGTTGTTGCTCAGCGCGGCTGTGAGCAAAAATATCGTCGAAATAACTTGGAGCAAAATCACGTAGTGGCCGAAGCACTTGTGTCACCATCCGGTTGAACGTTGCTGGAGCGTTCTTAAGGCCTTGTGGCATGACTAGCCACTCCCAAAGCATCCCACTCGGTGTGCTGACAGCGGTGAACGGGATATCACTGTCCCTCATTAAAATCTGGTAAAAACCGTCTGTCAGGTCTATGGCGCTAAAAATCTCGCTGCCGGACATGGTTTCCAGTACAATGTCTTTCCGAGGAATTGGTGTTTGAGCTGGGATCGTGGCGTCATTCAACTTGTTAAAAGCATGCACGATGCGCCAACCGCCGGTGGCTTTCTTCACACAGAAAGTCGGGCTCGAATGTGGCGAGATGCTTTCGCGAACGTGTCCTGCCTTACGGCGGCCCTCAAAAAATTCATCAATTGCGATGACTTGGTCACGCGGTTGCGGCCACTGCCGCGTCACGCAATACTTCGATCCTGGCACGAGATCAATCTCGTGTCGCACACCACGATCTGCTGGAAGCTCAGCGGGGATTTTCTCCGGAAAGATGTCGGCAAAGTCACGCGCGATATCATAGACAGGATTGCCCGAAGCACGAAGGGCTTCCCAAGACTGTGCCACGAAACGTTCTTCGCGCGCTGATTTGGGCTCAGCGCTCTTCGGGCGAGCCTCCAGAACTTCTCCACTGGCTGCTTCGGCGGCTGATATGATGCACACTTTCTCGATGTCGCCGGCCTTGAGGTCATGAAGGAAATCTTTCCATAGTAGGGCTAATAGAGATGTGATCTCTGCAACAGTGCACGGAGGGCTCGCTACCTCAACGTAGCGGCCGCGATGTGAAGACCCTTCCACATATTCAAGCGCACATACGGATTCCGTCCATACAGTATCATCTTCAACGGCGCTTGAGCGAGAATTCCGTCGTCTTGGCGACCGGCGTGCACCTTTCTTGCGTTTACGCTTTCTCGTGCGTCTTAAGCCACTGCTCGAGGCTGGAACGTCGCTGTCGCTGGAGGATGAAGTACCCCCCGCTAGACGTGGGAGCTCTGTCTCCACCACGGCGTTCACATTTGAATCCGCAGTCCGTTCATTCCCGTCGATAAGAGGCGGGAGCTCGTCGTCGACCGCCTCAGATGTATGTGGGAGCCTCTGCTCGACCACCTCGGTTACAATCGGGAGCCTCTGCTCGTCCGTTGTGTGCGTATGCGGGAGTCCCTGCTCGACCGCCTCGATGTTGATCGGGAGCCTCTGCTTGGCCGACGTAGTTGTACGCGGGAGCCCCTGCTCGACCGCCTCGATAGAACTCAGGAATCCTGCTCGACCGATGTCTGTGTTTGCGGGAACCTCTGTTCGACCGCCTCGTTGTGGATCGGGAGCCCCTGCTCGACCGATGTCTGTGTTTGCGGGAACCTCTGTTCGACCGCCTCGTTTTGTGGTTCTATCAGGGTGACTGAACATACCGGACACAGAGGGCCATCGCTCTCTCTGTGCTGACTTCTAGTCGTGGCGAGTTCGTTCACGACCCTGACGTGAGGCCAATCGGATGGCGCAACCAACAGATGAGTGAAAACTTCACTTACGTCGTAACCGCTTCGTCGTTTGACGGACCGAGATAGCCAGTCTATCGTCGGCTGATACCGTGACAGCCACGGTATCCCCAAGATGCAATCGAATGCATAATTCATCTCGTACACCAGAAATTCGTCATTACTTTGGAAGCCGATAAACGTGTACGGCAAAACCACTGTTTTACACGGGACACGCTGTGGTTGTCCATCAGCAAGTTTGACAACGATATCACCTGGACCTTCTCGAACCGTAATTGTAGACGGGAGAATAGACAAACATGATGCTCGAAATAAGTTGTTGGATGCACCCGAATCCAACAACGCTCGAAGTGGTCTTTTAACTCCAGCAACGATGAGACTGATAATTATCAGTCTCGAATCGTCGCGCATGGTGGTGGCATTGAAGTGAGTATGTATCACTTTGAGGCTAGGAGCTTGGGCTGCCACCTGACTACTCGGGGCTCCATTACTGCCAGTAGGGCGCCCCGCACCTACTGGAACCGCTCGTTTTTTGGCGGGACCACCGACGACACAGTATCTCCACGTGAGACAGCTGTGTTCATGGGCACCGGCGCTAGTGCTCGGCAGACGGCCGCACGATGGCCTGTCTTGCCGCACCGATAACACTTCATCGTGTTTTGACTTCAAATTTCGCGGCCAAATTGCTTGCCGCGACCACGAGATGCATCAATAACGTCAATTTCCATAGGCTCTGGGCCAGACGTACGCGGGCGTTGCGACGCTGCCTGCAAGTATGACGACGCGACCGTGTAATCTTCACGAAGCGCGAGGGCAAATGCCTCCTCAAGAGTCTTAGGTTCAGCACGTGTGAGGCAATAGCGGGTCATGCCCTCTTGCATACCAAAGACAAAGACATGAGCTTGTGAAGCCATGTCGATCGGCTGCGTGGTGATACACGAAGCAAGATGTCGCGTCTTCTGTACGTAATCGCGCATCGACAGCTTGCCCTGTCGAAGTGAATAGAAGTCTGCGCGCAAGCGTGACTCATCTTGAGGGGGCTCGAACACCAGTCGTAAGTCGCGCTGGATATCGTCCAGCGTGGGGAATGCCAACTCGTTTACAACGAGCTTCCCAAGAGCCCATTCTTTGGCTTTACCAACAAGCCGAGACAGTAGGAAATTAACCTTGACCGTCGGAGCGTCAATCAACCTTGACGCTATGGCGATATCAATCTCCCTAAATCAGCGATTAAGGGGGAGACGATCTGGACCATCACCAGACTACGTCGACGTCTCCATTTTAATTACATCGTAATGGGAGGGGAGCGAGGGAGTATGTACTCGCCGGTTCGCTTCGGCGAGCTCGCGCACCATGTAGTCTTGGATGGCGGCACGGTGTTGTTCGGGCGTCGCTGTGCTCAGCAGCGACGTCACGAAGATTTCACCCGACACCGCCGCGAGGCGGTGTAATGCCTGCCATTCTACTGTAGTGAGATGGGGAAAATCTGCATGCTCCAGCGAAACTGCTGGAGCCATCGAAGATTCACTCATATCCATCTCGAACTTGGTCATGGGAAGGACTACTAAGTGCTACCAGGTGTAACGGGGTGAGAGCCCGTTACCGTCTTACACTAATAATTGAGCTGGGGAAGCGCTGTGATTTATAAGGTCCTTTTAACTCTGTTTATTTGTGTTTTTGTAATTCGCAGTAAGTGCGAATATGTTCCCTAGCTCATGGGAACCACTCAAATATAGAACTAATCATTATTGGCTAATTATTGGGTCTGGCACCCCAATAATAAACCAATAATAATTAGACGCGCAGTATCCGCTATCCGGATACTGCCTACACTTAATGTATGTAATTATGTAATAAAACTATGACTACTTAATATAATGGGTTGCCCCATTACACCTAGGCTCTGTTGAATATCTAGAGGGTAAGAGTAAATATAACCTAGCCCTAATTAGCTCGGTGCGAATGGCACGGAGTGCAAATACAAGACTGACTTGTTAGTCGCTCAAGCAACTGCAAAGGGCTTTGATAAGCCATGGCCATTTAATTGACTCAGGAGCGTCTCGTAATTATGTTCGACGTCTTCCCCTTGAGGGAAATCAACAATACGTTGAGGCGCTGAAAGCGCATGAAACTGATACAATCGCTGTTCGCTTACCAACTGGGACTCGTGTCACTGTTTCTAAAGTTCCATTGAGCTTAGGTATAAAGTTTCTGGACTTTGACAGTATGGAACGCTGTCTCGCCCTCGATTAGATTCGAGATATGAACTCATCCTTAGTATGGCCCGGCTTGAACGCCATGAGCCATGTATCATTGGAGGTATAAGACCTTAGGCCACGCGCAATGCTCCTAGCAATGTTTGAGAGAGTTATGAACCCACCTTTGCTAGGCAACAAAAGCGCTATTGGTGCGGCTCACTGACTGAGTCTGTCAGAGTTTTAGGCATTGGAATGTCTGAGTTAATAAACTCCAATGTTGAAAAAAATAATTTTGAACCTGACACAGAAGAAGGAAGTGGAACGGCGCGTACTCCATCGAGTGACACTCGTTGTAAAAACGATTCACTGAATACTCAAAGCATTGTTAGCCTAAGGCCGAAACATCAAGGGTGTAATATCCCTGAGATGCGAGGAGTGGCACGTCCAAGTCCACCGAGTGTGGTCGGCCGAGGTGGCACCATACTGATTGTCAGTGGTGACACTGTTGGCGGTTCGCAAGGACCTCAAGGGTGCAATATCCCTGAGACAAAAAAACGAAGTGGCATGTCTAAGTCCACCGAGTGTGGTCGGCTGAGGTGGGACCGTACTGAGTGTCAATAGTGACATAATGGGCGGTGCGCCAGGGCATTTTGGGTCAGACCCTTCTAATGCACGTGAAGCGAACACGTAAATGTTCGCAGAATAAGGAAGTTGAGTTACCTAACTCCTTGTCAGATGTCGAATTCGACAAAATGTCTGGTATAGAACTAATACAGGCTGGAAATTTGGGGACGTGAATGTCCCGGCCTCTATGAGGCTTAGTGTCTCTACTCCAAGACAGGGAAACGCGAAGCGTTTACATCCTCACAAAGTGATGCCAGTGAGCAATTATACACGCTTGTAAATGGTGTAACGGTAGCATTGAGGGAGAACTTAGCCTTGCGGTAATCCCTTCGTTACATGCTCTTTTAGAGCTAGGCGAAATGTCTATTGATGAGTGCGGCCGAGTCTTAAAGGCTGGCTACTTATCTGAGATGGTGGTCATTCGATCGACGGTTGAATTTAATTCATCGTCACTTCTGGACGAAGCTATCCCGGATGACTCAAAAGCTGCACTTAGTGCGCGGAGTGGGTCATCGACCTAAAAGATCCTTCAAATTCATTTAATTTCTTGATTAAGGAATTCCAAGATGTGGTATGTACCTATCTACCATCTGTTTTACCCCCGGATAGAGGTGTCCATCATGAAATTGACTTGGTTCCGGGAACCGAATACTGTGTCACACGACAGTGGCCTTTACCAAGGGAACAGTGTGACGTCGTTGAAGATTTCTTCCGTGCTAAGTACGAGGATGGAATGGTACCAGGGAGCAAATCTTCCCATTCGACACCGACATTTTGTGTCAAAAAGCCAAATGGTAAATGACGCATTATACATGCTTATAATAAGCTTATTGCTGCCACTATACTAGCACAAACCCCCATTCCTTCATGCCCCGATTTTGGGACTGCCAGACCAAAATTGACCTTTCAGTGTCGTCTGTGACGTGTCGGATTTAGCCATTGGCAGTGCTCTGTTACAAACAGATGTTGATGGGCGTGAACGTGTTATTGCGTTCGAATCTAGACAGCTTAAGCTGCGGAAAAGAAGTACCCAGTTCATGACAAAGATTTACTTGCCATGAAGTATGCTCTCGTCAAATTCAGAGTTCCTCTGCTAGACTCTAAGCCGTTTGTGATATACACAGATCACGCGTCATTACGCACTACGACTAATTCGCCCCATCTCTCACAGAGAATGGCCCGATAGCTATCTTTTTCGCCGAATACAACTTCGAGCACACTATAGCCTGGCAAGCAGAATGCTTTGGCTGTTGCGTAATCATCTAGGCCGGATTATGAGCTCTCTCATTTAACGAATATAATGTCGCCTATTACTATATATATTCGTTCGGCTTACGTCAAGGATGAACAGTGCGTAGCTCTGCTACGAGCTCTAAAGAGCACTAAATCGTGTTTAAATTGTTGGTACGTTTGCGTGCAAGATACATCAATTTTTTTTTATCGATAACGACCTGTTGCTTTATTGCAGGGACGCTGCGGATCCTCCGCACGTCGTTGTTCCTCATGATGAGGATTTGAAGTACCGAGTCCTCTATGAGGCGCACCATACTGCCCTTGGTGGTCATCTTGGTAGAGAAAAGATCTGCGGCTCTGTAAGCCAGAATTTTTGGTGGCCCGAACTTTATAAATGGGTCAGCACATACGATCGCACACGCGAAACTTGCCAACGGGTTAGACCCCAGCGCATGCTGCTGCGCCACTGGCAAGTCTGCCCGTACCCATAGGGTGTTGGTAGTCCATCAGTATGGATTTATTTTCGGTCTACCGAAAGACTCGGCCGGTAAGTCCGGCATAGTGGTCTTGTTGACCGATTGAGCAAAATTTCTCACTTATCGGCTGTGCCGGATACCATTGATGGTGAAGGTACAGAGAATCTGTTCATCGATCGCGTGTTTCGACAACACGGTTTGCCAGTGGCAATTGTCTCTGACCAGGACCCCCGTTTCACGGTTAAGTTCTAGAAATCAATTTTCCAAGTGCTTGGCTCCAGATTAACCCGACCTTCTGTGTGCGAATGGCCACAGGAGGGTGGTCTCAGACCTTAGACGCCACGCGCAATTTTCCTAGCACTCGCCTAGAATAACAAGATGGCTTACATTCTTCTCTGAATACTGCTGAGGCGCAAGTTGAGTCGTCAACGTGCTCTCCATTTGAACCACTTAAATCGCGGTATTGTTACGATTGGTTTCACTAAAAAGGGCAACGGGCGGGTCCGATGTTACTGCGAAATCGCAACAGCGAGGCGGACAGACAAAGAAAAGGTCGAGTCAGTAGGGGCGAGTCCACCGCAGACGATCCGCAGACCAATGGTCAACTGAACGTGTCAATCGCGTCATTAAAGACGATTTACGCAGTGTGTGTGCTCAAATACCAAAGCGCTGCAGCTCAACTCTCCCCGTATGGGAATTTGCGTTAAATAACGCTGTCAATGCCTCTAAAGGCTATGCTCCGTTCTATGTCAACGGTCTCACCCACCCACGCGTTCTCTTAACGATATCACTGCGTGGGTCAGAGCTTGGTGGGGGAGAACTAGCCGATAGGCTTGCTGATATCAGTCCTGTTACCGTTCTAAGACACTAAATCGCGTCGCGAGAAACTCGCTTATTTGTTCCAGAACAAGCGAGTTTCTCTCGACGCGATTAAGTGTCTTAAGGCAGGTAAGGGACATGAGCGTTGATAGCCAAGACAAAAAAAAGAACAAACAGATGCCAAAGGCAGAAGGTATATTAGTTCCTATCTGGTCGGAGATCGAGTTTTATTAAACGCTAAGAATCTAGCTACTAGCTTTGTTTCCGTGGTCTTCAAGATCAAATTGCGCCCGCGCTTTATTGAATCGTTTACGGTGTTCAAGAAGGGCCTAGCTTACAGGCTAAACCTTCCAAGCAAACGGCGTACACACCAGTGGTTTACGTTCGCTTCCTTATGCCATGTCGGGACCCTTCCCACGTGGACTTAATGGCGCTTTCGCCGAGACAGGTGGTCGTCACAAAATGCTGCATTTTCACCAGGATGTCTAGCTGGCCCTCGAAAACGAGGTTGCTGACGCTCCAGCATCGAAAGACGGTCCCAACCCCCCCCCCCAAAAGAGCTCTCAACCCGAGCACGGACCTCACGAAAAAGTTGCACCTCGTGCCGTTGAGCATCAAATGCTTCCGCCAAAATTCCGCTTCCCCCCGCTGCTTGATGCGCGGATGAGCCTTCAATTTCATGTGGCGAAATTTTAAAGCGACGTCGTCGTAAGGGTCGATACCAGTATCTGGTGAAGTGGCTAAGGAGCCCCTCTTCTATAAAGTCTTGGGAGTTCGAGGTACCTCTTCGACAAGATTGCCCGTACGCCGTTGACGTTTTTGAGCGCCAAGCTCAGGGTCAACTCGCGTCAAACGACGCTTTACACCACTAGACGTGGGATTAGGTGCATCCATAGCCTTAGTGCGGCTTCAATCCATGAGTGAACGGTCAACAGAAGCACTGAAATATCGGCTCGACCTTTCCTTGTTTTGTGGCATAAATGCCGAACGTAACTGGCTTTTGGCCTTACGCTTACGCTTACCGAAATCGAAGCGAAGCTTCCGTTCCAAACGAACTCTGCCACATCCGCAGACTGAAATTTTAAATATTGCGGAGGCGGCGGGCCCGTTGGACCCAGTTCTTAAAGAGACCTCGTTTTCACTCTTTGTTTTGTTTGGAAACAAAACGATCGGAAATTCCCATACGGAGGCCACCGAAGCTCCACGGGCTTGATCACGTAATCGCGTCAGATACTGGCTTCGCGTCATAACCTTTGGCATAAGGTATTGCTCATGAAGAGCGCCGCGGGCAGAGATCTCCTCCGGCGTCCTCGCCGGGTCACCGGATATCCAGGTGCTCAAGCTCTGACCCGCTATCTCTTTAAGACGCTCGTCTGCACTGAGCGGAGTGCATATATATCCAC
The DNA here is from genome assembly GCF_004359215.1 of Bremia lactucae. Lineage (NCBI taxonomy): Eukaryota > Oomycota > Peronosporomycetes > Peronosporales > Peronosporaceae > Bremia > Bremia lactucae. The sequence continues at coordinate 7,091,502 of NC_090619.1, forward strand.
TAAGAGCTTTAGCTTTAGTTATTTCGGCTGCCCGACAACGAGCTCTTCTTCTTTGAGAATTATCCGCTCTTGCTCTTCATCGAGCGGATTCGTAATGATATTGGACTCAGGGTACCGTGTCCTGCTTAATGCAGTTAAGACATCAGCACCAAGCTCTGGGAACGGATTCGGGGCCCGCCGACATTCATTCGGAGGAGAAGGCGAGTAAAAACGACGCTCTTGTTCTTCAGCCTCGAACGAAGAGCGACTTTCAAAATCTACCATTCCCTTATCGTCGAGGAAGTTGCTAAGAGTCTGTGACTTACGTTTGATTGTCATGGGACAAAGGAAAGAAAAATACAACCGAACGGTTTTCTATTTAGGTATCAATCTCAAGGAGGAAATGAAGCGAATGTTTTCACTCGGTGTTCACCGGCTGATAGGAAAGGTATAAAACGGTTGGAGTACCGTTGTTGTGGTTAATTTACTTTATAGGCTAAATACCCTTTTTGCCTATTTATAAATACTTAATTGCTAAAATTCCATTTATTATGGGTAACAAATGTGGTCACCACCCGTTATAAATCTGGCGGGCAAAATTTATTTCTAGCTAGAGTAAGGTGTAAGATTAAATTATTAAATGAAGTGCAGTTTTTTTTTATCTTAAAGCGTTAAGTACCTTCCGAAGGCTTGGACACAGAAGCAGTTATTAAGACCTTGGACAGCTTAAATACAGTAACTGCGCCTAACACTGTGCTTACGCTCGCGTTTTAGTGCTCCAGGAGAACTGGTATCCATTGCAGCTTGAAGTGAGGTGGATGTCGATGTAAATGACGTGCCTACTGGCTTAGCAACAAAGGCAATTTAAGAATCGCTTGATTTAGGGGAAAAGAAGGAATATATTTGATATGTATATAAGTCCTTCTACCTTACTCCTTAAGTCCGACGAAGACTTAAGATACATATAGTCACTTGTTTCTACACAAATTAGAATTTAACAACTCAGAAAGTTGTACAAGCCCGGGAAGCTTGACGAACCCTTGTTAAAGAAATTCAGGGGTTCGTAGATCAAAGTGGCAACTAATGCCCAATAGTATGTACCTCAGGATGGCTTTTTACTCTCATCGGTCACAGCGCAAGCCTAAGAAGGACACTAGACGCTTTAAAATCAAAAGGAGAACTGAACTCTGTTTTAAGTTTATAATTTGATTTTTAGCCTAAATATATTTACAATAGATTTCGGCCTCCAGATATCTATCTGGTAACGACCATTCTTACTACCCATTATAAATGTTTTTTAATGATATTACATATTTAAAAAAGAACAAGGTGTTCGTGACCCATAATGTAAAATGTTACCCATCAGCGGTTACCGACCGAAGTGTACCGTATTACAATCTCTCCAATCAGAGTGTTGACACCGTATGTCGACCTTCACTCTCATTTTCTCTTTGAAGTAGTATAAGAAACAACTAATCTTTTGGTTTTGCTAACGTTGCTTTTGTCGCATGACATCGAAACCATGATCACCGGCTGTTGCCTCCTTCCTGGAGGACGAAGGGATGTTGGACTATAAAACTCACACTCTATCCAAGGAGAAGGGTGAGAAGCCCATAACTAGCACGCGCCAGCGTAAAAAGAATCTCGTAAGGCTCCTGATTCGTTCTAGAATATGGTTCAGCGGCTGCTTAAACCGCATCTCGCAGAAAACTAGACCTGGAAGCCAATATAATAAAGAACCCGCTCGATGAAAAGGAAGAACAAGGGAATAGCAAGTTTGTCACCGGGCTGGATCCTTCGCGAAAACTAAAGCTCATAGTGAATATATATTTAGTTCACAAAGCGTGCAAGAGCGTCTCCAAGAGGTTGCGGGAAGAAAGTTGCACACATGGGCTCTTAGGCCGAAGGCGACTACGCCGGAGGAGCTTGCTGAGGGTGCTGCTCTAAATGAGCGATACCTTACCTTCGTGATTATGACGCCTCATCGGGGTTGAGTGCGTCTACAAAATTAAGCTCGTGATGCCTCTGTGTCCTTTACAAAAGAAATCTTGATTGTTTCATATCGAAACAAGTCGGAATTTGAAAATGAGAAATCTTTTTAATTTAAGTATACCGAGCCCGTCCCTTCCGAATATATGGTCTCTTACAGACTCTGTCGATGTGGTCGACGTTCGTTTAGAGTGAAAATTTCGCGTTGATGGTGCAAAGCTGAATGCCAAAGGTCAATTAAACGCGGCGTACCGACCGCAATACGATATACGGTCTAGCCAGCACTCTTGTGCTTCGGTTGCTCATGCAACGGTGAATTAAGCCTCCGTGAGGCTAAGGCTCAATCCGTTCCCACCTCTATTGGTGGGAAGCGTCGATTGACGCAAGCTGACCGTGAGCGCGGTGCTTAAAAACTTAAACGGCGTACGGGCTATCTTGCCGATGAGGAATCTCGTACTCCCATGGGCTATCTTGCCGAAGAGGAATCTCGTACTCCTACGGGTTTTCGGACTGGGGATACCCAAGCCACTTCACCAGATACTGGTATTGACCTTAACGACGACGTCGCTTCAGAACTCTCTCGACTTGGAACTGAAGGTACTCGTGCTCGTCGAGCAATATACCCGGTGTCTGGGTTGGCGTTAAGGCACGAGGTGCAACTTCTCCGTGATTGTTTTTGCTCGAACGGTACTAATCCTTCGGGAGGTTCAAAATCGTCTATTGATATTTGGGCATTATCAATTTCGTTTAGAGGGCCAGCTAAACCTCCTGATAAGGATGCAGCAATCTGCGGCAGCCGACTTACTCGTTGCGAGCAGCGCCTTCCAATTCACATGGGAGGGAATTATATAAGGCTATCGGAGATCACTGGGTGTTATTTCAGCATGCGTGGAAGGTTTATCGTATAAGCTAGGCAATATTTTAGACGCGACCGTAAATGGTCCAATAAAGCGTGGACACAATATGGTCTTAAATACTGCAGATACTACGTAAGTAGGTAGATTGTTTGCAGTAAGTAATACTCGGTCACAGACCTCATAACTATAAAACAGCTTCTGCCTTTAAAGTTCGCTTGTTCTTTTTGCTTGTCTTGGCCTTCAGTCATTGTATACCGCACATGTCGTTACATTTATTCGTGTTGAGAAAAACTCGCTTACCTTTTCTTTACCACCACAGAACTGTTATCGGCAAGCTGGTCGGCTATCCCTCCCAAACTGAACACATAGTGCAGCGTTACTGGAACGCGTGGATTTGTGAGGCTGTTCACTTAGAGCAGAGTATACCTGTAGAGGCATCCACAGTGCTGTTCAACGCAAACCCAACCATCAGGAGCCTTAGGTTTCAGTTCTTTGGTGTTTTAGCACACACGTCTTCAGTGACTCGATTAACACATTCAGCCTGATCACCGGTCTGCGGATGGTCCGCCGCGGACATGTCTAATCTAGTGCCAAGCACTCGAAGATAGAATTCCAGAACAAACCCTTGAAAAAGGTCTCTCTATCGGAGACAATTTCCACTGGCAACCTGTGTTGTAGAAACACACGTTGAATGAATAGCCTTAGTGTACCTTCATTGGTATCAGGCACATCCACAATATAAACCATTTTGCTCAAACTATCAACAAGGTCACGATGCTCGTGTTACCGTTCGAATCTTTCGGCAGGCCAAACACAAAATTCATACTGGTGGACTTCCAACACCCATTGGATAAAGGAAACTGACAAGCGTTGCCTTTGCATGTACCAATGGTTAAGCCCGTTGGCAAGTTTCGCATGTGCGAGCATAGGTGCTTACCAATTTATAGAGTTTCCACAGCAACTCTGGCTCACGGAGACATGGGTCTTTTCCCGACCAAGATGATCTCAGTAGAAGGAAAGACGATGTGCGAGAACTTCAGCGGCATCAGTCGAATAGAACAATAGCCCGGGATCGGTAGAATATAGGTGTAAGCTTGCTCTCAATTGAGGCGACATATAAATGTCCTGGTTTTAAAACTATTTGGTGCAAGAGCGCAAAGCCACACAACGGATTTTGATCCGTGATCGGCGACGTCTCAGTTGTAATATGAGCAAGCTCATTATCTAGCTGGCGTGATAACGCATCAGCCAAAATATTTTGTTTTCTAGGCTTATACTTCACCTCGAAGCTATATTTTGCAAATATAGCTTCGAAGTCATCGGGTCATCCTCTATGAGAGGTGAGGCGACTTAGTCGCTGTGCGTAAAGACTCCTGGTCTTTGTAGATCTTACCAGAAGTGTTTTTTATTGCTCTTTCGAGCTTTGCGCGCGTTGTGCAACTGTAATCGGGCTGAAACGGGCTAAAGTTGCCCTAATGTTACACAGTCCCCGTTAAGTACATTATGTGTACTTAAGGGGATGGTCAATTACTAAATAATAGTAATTAGACCCAACACTCGGGTGTGGTGCATATTTGTGACCAACCCTTGTGGATGTGATGCACATGGGTGCATTCACATTAGGAGGGATGACGCCCAGCGTCATCCGTGATGACGGCTAGCGTCATCCGTTACGCGAGGTATCTATAAAGATACGCTCGCAATACATATTAAATGATATCTATAGAGATA
>NC_090619.1:7096936-7107939 GCF_004359215.1 Bremia lactucae
TAAGTAGAGCGTGGCCGCATTACGACGTGCCCGCCTACACTTGGTAGCACTTGAAATCCTTCCCACGACCCGCATCTCTGCGTGTGTACGTGAGGATGAGCCTCAACATTGATTGGGCTCATTTTCCCCACCTCTCCGAACATCATCGGGAGGTGGCAGGGCTAATGGCGCAGGGACTTGGTGAACAAGCCCTGGCCAGGCTCCTGGGTAGTCCTCCTGAGCAACATGTTGCTCAGTTGGAGCAGTTTGAGGCATTCGTGCTCGGACAGCGGAGAGCCGCGTCCGAGGCACAAAGCCATGCTGCGGCGGAGTCCGTCACTCAGACTCAGGATGAGCTGAGGCATGAGCAGGCTCGAAGCGAGGCTCTCAACAGGACTGTTGAGATGCTCTCTGCCCGGCCGCATCAGCCGAGGCCCATTCGGATGGACCCGCCCGAGTTCGATGGAACTGCGGCGCACACGATTGTCCACTGGCTTTTAGCCGTGGAGCAATGCTGTGTCGCCCCGCTCTTGGAGGACGACAGTCGGTTGGTGTCGTACGCTATGTCGCATCTGCGCGCTAAGGCCTCACAGTGGGCTTACTCGGCGCTTATGGCGGACAGAAAAGCGCTCCCTTCATGGGCGATCTTTAAGGAAAAGGTTCGCGCCATGTACCAGCCGCCGGACATTGAAGTGCTGCTCTGGGCGCGCTTCTTTAGGACACGACAGGCGAAGCGATCTCTGCAAGAGTAACAGACTGGCCAGTCTCAGTCGATGTCAAGGGACTTAGAAAGTTCCTTGGATTAGCGGCGTGCCTGCACGAATACTCCAGCAATTATGCCGACATGACAGTCCATCTCTCTCGTATCTTCTAAAAAGACGATAAATGGCTATGGAACGCTGATTGTCAGCGTTCGTTTGAAGGTATCATGCAAAGCTTGATGCAATCGCCCATCTTGGCGATTGTAGATCAATACAGACCATTTTATTTGGTCTATGTACCAGCGATTTCGCAATCGGCTGTGCGTTAATGCAATACGATGCAGATGGCGCTAGCGCGTCGTCTGTTACCAACCACGTCAGCTACAACCAGCTGAAACGTATTACCCAGTGCATGACAAGGAACTCCTTGCCATGAAATACGCACTGGCTAAGTTTAGGGTCTGTCTCCTCAGAGATAGACAGTTCATCGTAAATACGGACCATGCGTCATTACGCACGGGCGTAAATAGCCCACACCTCTCGCAAAGAATGGCGAGATGGCTATTTCCTTTTTCGCGGAGTATAATTTCTCCGTAAAAGATAAACCAAGACGACTTAATGTCGTCGCTGATGCGTTATCACGCCGACCCGATTTCGAGCCGGCTGCGCATTCCAACACTGAAATAATCTTATTGTTGCAACACTCATTTCAAGTGTTCCGTCATTAACCTTATTTGATAACATAAAGAAAGCCTACGCAGAAGACAAGAACCTTCTGCGATTAATGGATCATCTAATGAATCCATCCGATAAATCTTTTAAATATTTACCGGCTTTATATCGATCGTCATCCGATCGATACCCAACACGCAACTGCTTATTGTTTTACACAGCCGTTGCTGGCGACACTCCACATGTCGTCGTCCCAACTCACAATGATTTTTTTGCGCTTGCGCATCACGTATGAGTGTCACGATGCATCAACAAGTGAGCATCGGGGACGTGAGTTGACTTATCTCACAGAAAGCCGCGACTTTTACTGCCCCGCCAGTATCAGCTCGTGCGCAAGTACATTCGTGCTTGCGAAGTATGTCAACGGGTGAAGCCTGTCTTTATCGACATGGTATAAACTCCACAAATTTTCCCCGTGCATTGGTCTCAGATAGTATCCACGGTTCACGGCGGAGTTCTGGCAATCCGTGTTCCGATCTCTCGGAGGACGGCTGACAATGTCAACTTCTAACCATCCAGAGACAGATGGTCAGACGGAACGCGTAAATCGCGTTCTCGAAGAGATACCCGAATTCACATCTAATCGTATCCGAACTGGAGCGAGTTTTTACCGATGGTCGAATTCGCCATCAATAATTCGGAAGACCCGTCTTTAACGCGTACACCGTTTTTCGTGAATGGCTAACGCCATCCACGTATACCCACCCAATTAAAGGGGTCATCTAGTTTAAAGGGAAGATGGACTCGCACGAGCAAAACCATTTCTGGTTCATGCTCATCACGCGTCGAAAATATCAACGACGCGAAACATGTCGATGTCGAAGCAATCGACATAGAAGATGAGAATGATCTCATGGCAGTACGCACAAAGCGTACTGAAAAAGACAAAACAAATGAGGTAGCAGAAGAATTTCTGCTAACTCGAGAATTAATAATTCGTTTCATTCAGGATTCCATTGCAAACGCAGTGGCCGACAGAAACGGAATGTAGACAAACATGAAAGAGCAAATGTTCATTAATTTAAAATTAATGACCTAGTGCTACGCTCTACGGTAAACTTGCCTAAGCGATTAGTCACTAATGTGGGTAGCAGCAAACTACTACCCAAGTTCATTGGGCCTTACCGTACTGCATCGCAGAGGCAATGCGTACACAATACAATTGCCACGTAGGATGCGAACGCATCCTTCACTTGCGTTGGTTGGCTCCGCCCGTTCCATCAGTACGCAGTTTCTTCCGAGGACGGATCTGACCACCATTTTCAAAAATCCCTAAAAGATTCTTGTGGGCACGGACCAGATTCTCATGCTGAATCTTGAGATTCTCATGTCGGGTCCGAAGATCCTCGAAACCACGATGAGCTGACGACAACTCATCACGAAGAGCGTGATATTTCTGTTCTTACTCCAACATGGAGTACGCACTCTTCCAACGGTCTTCCAACCGTTTGATATGATGAGCCCGCACGGTCTGCTCTAACGAGCGATGCTTATTGCGCTCGTGATCAAGTCCTTCCTCAAAATCATGGAGGAAGCGATCGAGTTTGTCGAACCCACTCTAGATCCGACACATAGGTCGGATCTAATTTTCTCTCCTAACCATTGGTGGATTCCCACGGTGGTCAACGTTTCCTTGTGGAACGTATTCAAAACCACCGTGATGTGAAGGGGCAGCGAACGAGTCATCTTGTTCGCTGGCGAGGTTATTTACCTTCACATGACAGATGGGAGCCTCGTTCCCAGCTTGTTATCGACGTTGAGGGCCTCGTCCGTCAGTATAACGAGACCCATCCGATGGATCAGAAGGTCCACCGGAAAACACGCGACCCTGGCGCTTGTAAATCGATTTCAAAATTTCAATCGCATCGCGCATCTCGACAAAGATGCGAGCCCTCCCTCAGGGCGAAGAAAGGGAATAGACGTCCCCTTTTACTCGCTTCGTGTTGTCAACACAGCATAGACAGGAGTCACCCCACGTGAGGCATGGAAGTCCTGCCTCACGTGACAACCGATGCAATTTATACCTTGCACCGGTTGGAGTTCATTTCTCAAACTTGACGCGAATCGCGTTAAGTCTTAAAGACAGGCTTCGCGTCTAATATCTTTGACATTGCGAATGAACGCGCTCCAGGCTTGCATCAGCAAGACTTTATCTAGCTTGTTGTTGCCACTTTACCATCGATGCTTATAAAATCATCGATATAAAAATCTTCCTCAGCGCCAAAGTTCTTCATGCTGGGATCAAGGCCATGTAGCTTTGTCGCAATAAATAAGAGATATATTTATTGTGAGGAGTAGTTTCTCCAGACAAGCTATTGATGAGCTTTTCGGGCAAAAGCCACGGCTTCTTCTCTTGGGGAAGACCAGACATTTTGTGTCTACGATCGCCTGAGTGGTACCCCTGCTTCAGTGGGTACCACAAGAACTATCATTTCGATAAATTACGCCATCGTCATCACGCACAGAAAAAACGCGCGGGTGACGGAACGGGAGACGGTGCTGGCGATGAGGAATCATCCTCATCGTCGGAACCGAACATGCTGTAGCGAATGCTACCAGCACGTCTATTCGAATGAGCCCTCTCATTCGAAGGCTCATAGTCAGCCGCCTAAAGATGACCAGGCGACTGTTCTATTCTCCCCGAGTCGGCCAGCTCGTCCGACTCACATTCGTAGCCGACCTCCAAAGAGGCATCGCATTCACGTAGTGTATCACCACGTGCACCCGCAACATTTAAAGTTGCGGGAGAAGATGACACTACGGCAGACGGAACGTCTGCCGCAAGAGACAATAATGCGTCGCCCGCAGCTGCATGAACTGCAGCGCACTCGCATACCGCATGGAATTGTTAACCATGCGATAAAATTAAAAATGATGGTTCTGACCAAACAACATCAATTTGAACTAAGTGGTCTTATAGTGACCACTGTATCCAATTACAGTCAGAGTGATTGTCGTTAAAGGAAGGGGTGATGTAACGGAATGTATCATTACATGAAATTAACACTCAAAGGTTGTTAATTAATTTATCTTCTATAAGGTAGATAATATTTGGAGTACTTTACATGGTAATATTCTTAAAGTTTATCCATTGGTAGATAAATACCATTATTTTTCTTTTTCCGCGGTCCTGTCAGCGCTGGACGGGCGCAAAGAGAAAGACAGATAAGACTTTACTACATGTTTTGTATTAGTTTATAATTGAGTTAGCATTAAGTAGATAAACAAGAAGAACTTAATTATATTAATACAAATTTTATATAACCCTCTTTAAAGCAAGTGTTTTAAAGAGAGTTTTCCTCTGCACGTACTAATGTACGTGAAGTGACGTGAGGTGAGGCACCACTCGCACTGAGCAGTGTGAAGTGGACTTGTACTGCTTCAGTACAAGTCAGTAGGGCCCCGTTACACTGGAAGTAATATACAGTATCTATTAATATATCATTAAGTAACTTTGTGCACTTAACAGGATGGTCAAATACTTCACGTAAAGTACTTAGACCTGCCACTTGGGAATGGTGCACAAAGTGACTCACCATTATGTATGCTATGCACATAGGTGTATTCACATTGGAGGGATGACGGTAAGCGTCATCCTTATCATGCGAGCAAGTGATAGCGGTTCGCACCCCAAGCCGTATGCTAAGGGAGTGAATGGGTATGCCACAAGTGCTCTCCGACGCCCCGGCTACATTTATTGTCTAGTGACGCAACTGTTCCGCCCTCTTCAAGGTTATGCAAAGACTTATTTTGATGACATTTTTCCATAGTCGTGCGAAGCGGGGTTGGTCGGATGTGAAAAATACCATCGACCAGTTGCGATTCACTGCTTTAAGATGTGCGTGACACAATGGCTGATAGTCAAAACAAACAGAAAGAACAAGTGGGTGCCAAAAAAAGAAATTGTTTCGATTCTTATGCGGTCGGAGGCTGAGTTTTGCTAATCGCTAAAAATTTACTTACAAACTTAATTTCTGCGGTCTTTAAGACCAAATTGTGCCCGCGCTTTATTGAACCATTTACGGTTGTGGCCAAGAAGGGCCTAGCTCACGCGCTAAGCCTTTCCTAGCAAGCTTTGTATACGCCCAGCGTTCTATGTGTTATATGTCGGCTCGCTTAAGCCATATCGGGACCCTTTCCACGTGAACTCAAAGGCGTTTGCGCCGATACAGGCGGCTAAGCCGCAGATTGCTGCATCATCACCAGGATGTCCAGCTGGCACTCTAAACGAGGTTGTTGACATTCCAACGTTCAAAGGCGGTTTTGGACCGCGTCAAAATGAGCTTGCACCTCGTACATCAAAGCATCAAACGCTTCCACGAGATTTCGGCCCCCTCAAGCGCTGCTCAATGAGCAAGAAAACCTTCAGCTTCACGTAGAGAAACTTTCAAAGCGGCGCCGTCCGAGGGCCAATACCAGTATCTGGTGAAGTGGCTGAGGTACCCCTCTACTGAGATTTCTTGGGAGTTCAAGTTACCTCTTCGGCTGGACAGCAAATACGCTTCGATTTCGCCAAGCTTAAGGCCAAAGGCCAGTTATATCCGGCATTTATGCCACAAAACGAAGATAGGTCTAGCCGATTTTTAGTACCGTGCAATTCTAGATCGAAGCCGCACTGAGACTATAGATCCACATAATCCCGCGTCTTGTGGTGGGAAGCGTCGTTTGACGCGAGTTGGCCCTAACCTTGGCGCTCAAAAACGTCAACGGCGTACGGGCAATCAAACAAACATCAGCCACATCCGTAGACTCTTTGAAATTTCAAATATTGCGGCGAGCCCGATGGGCCCAATTCTCGAACGAAGCATCGTTTTCGCTTTTTGATTATAGTAAAAAATTATTACACTTTACAATGAAACAAGACGAACAGAATTCCCTCATTGAGGTCACCGAAGCCCTACGGGCCTGACATGCAAACCCGTCAAATACTGATGTCGTGTCATTACCTTCGGCGTTAGGTATCGCTCATGAAGATCGTCGCGAGCAGCGAGCTCTTCCGGCGTCCTCGCCTTGGGTCCGGAGGTATAGATGGTCAAGCTGCGACCCGTAGCCTTTTGGAAACGCTCTTTTACGCTCAAATAGAGTGATTCGATATTCACTGTGAGCTTTTGCTTTTGTAAGGTCTGCAGTTTGACGACGAGCTTCTTCCTATTCGAAGATTGCTTGCTCTTGCTCTTTATCGAGCGGATTCGTAATTACGTTGGAATCAGGGTCCGGGTTCTTGCGCAATGCAGCTATCACATCCGCGACACAACGTTCGAAGAATGGATTCGGGGCCCGATGATATTCGTCCACACGACGGGGCATGTAGGAGCCACGCTCCTTTTCTCGTCTCCGATGGAGTGTGAATTTCATAGTTTACCATCATCTTATCGATAAGGAAGGAGCTTAGAGTCTGGGTCTCACGCTTAGCTGTTACCAGATAAAGGAATGTAAATCACAACTGAACGGTTAGCTGTTTTTAGCTCCAACCTCAAAGAGGAAATGAAGTGAAAGTTGGTAACATATGTGGTAGCCGCCAAATTCAAATCTGGCGGCCGAAATAAATTTTAATTAAGCTTTAGGGTAAGGTTTTAAATTTAAAGTTTCAATAAAGTTCAGTTCTTCTTTTGATCCTACAGCGTCTAGTGCCTTCTTAAGGCTTGTGTATTGATCTACGTGAGAGAGAAACCTTTCTAAACTGAATATGCTTGGGCACTAGTTGCCACTTAATTCTACGAGCCCCTGAATCCCTTGAACTAGGATTTGTTAAGCTCTACGAGCTTGTACAACTCAGTGAGTTGTTAAACAAATTAGTTTTAGAGAACAATGTGACTCTCTGAGTCGATAAGGCTTCCTTTGACTTAGAGAGCAAGATAGCTCTGCTACAAATGTGAACATCCTTCTTTTTCAATTTAGGCGTTAAGCTAAAATTAATGCAGTGCAGCTGTGGATAGCCGCAATCATGTGAGCGACACCAGCCATTTAACTTGTCCATTAACCATGTCGCCGTGGTCAAGAGGGGTGACCACTTCTTTACAGACATTAGAAGGATACATATAGGTAAGAAGCTTTTGCCATAAGCCTTGCAATATTGTTGGCTTACATGCTTGTCAAGTTTTTGTCGTACAGAATTTTCTATGGCAAAAGCAGCCTCCATTAGGAAGTCTGTGAAAGCTGTACTGTTGTATTCCTCGAAGCCTTCTCGCTAAATCAATTATGCTCTTTGAGCGTGCATAATTTTTGTACGCACACCGAAAAATCATTTTTTTCTAACCTGATAGCAGGAACGTGAACGGGTCCGGTATACAACATACGATTCTTCTCTTGTAACTTACATTGTCTACGTATATGCTCCCATGTCTCAAAAGCTCTTGTGTTAAATTTAATATTTCGTAGCCTAACATACGATCTCGGAAACGGAAGGTTCCGCAGACTACTCTAAAGGCTAATTGTTTGGATGGCTGCGAAGGTCGTTTTCGCCTCAAGGAACCAGATTTGCAGGTTAGCACAGACGTGTATCACTAATCTTATATTGGAATGCATCATCTGACATTATTTCTGGCATCAGCGTAGCAAATGTTTATTTTTTTGAAAGTACCAGAACAGAGCATTTTTTCTCCGATGCAAGGACTACGAAGATTTCTAGCGAATAATTTAAGGTTGCAGACGCTGCGTATATTACGCCATGCTATACTCGATCGAATTTATGGTTTTTCTAATATGATAATTCAAAATTACAAGTGCTTGTGACTTGCAAATGTCATTGCTGAACCTCAAATGCGCAAAATGTAATTAATTTGAGCTCATTTACCCAGAGGACACAGCTCATGTGACGCAGCGCTTCGACCGACAAAGAGACAATTATGAGTTAAAGACTAACAAATATTTCCTGGTGATAATTTTCATGCAAGCTCATCGTGTTGGCCCGATTGTTTCAAATGAAGCCTACTTCTTCGAGGAGTCGCCTATTGTGCGTTGCAAAAACACGTGTCGGCAGGTAAGGTTTTAGCCGCATGGCTCAATAAAAGCCACTACCGAGTCTGCGAGCTTTGCATTGTAGGCAGTACAATCGCGCAGGTACAATTTAGGTTTTTTGTCATGTAAAAAAAATATATCGTAACGCCAAGTTTAAATCAACCCCGCAACTCGTCATAAGACAGGATTGTGCGGTGCGCAAGTAGGCGCCACCACGGTTTCTTTAATATTATTAAGTCAAAAAAGATAGAAGATCGGTTTTTAGGAATTGAATATATTAATACAGTTTGACAATTTTTGCTTCATTAATGCCTTTGAATTAAGTTTGGAAGCTAGGTTTTCTAGCTACTTTTCCTCTTCACATCGTTCACGTGAAGTAGTCGAGGCGCCCCACCTTCATGTAAGCTAACAAGTAATGTTATCAGTACTAACAAAGGGTCTCCCGTTACACCTGCAATGGTCCACGCACGTTCCATCCAACAAGGACATGTTTAATAAGGGAAAGGTTGACTCATTTAAGTGACATTGAATGGAGAGCGATAGAACGCATTCGTTTGGTCGTAGGCGAGCCTGCCGTTAGCGCAATGTTGTTCGCTCTTCAAAGAGACAAGCAACATGCGGCTATAGCCGAGCTCATACAACATGAACTCGACGGGATGCAAGAGAGGATAACCTTGCTGTACCATCAGGGCTCTCTAGCAAAGGGTCCCCCGTTACACCTGCAACGGCCCACGCACGTTCCATCCAACAAGGACATGTTTAATGAAGGAGTGTTTTCAAGTTTCTCATGAAGGCTATCACGCAACGCGTGAAAGGTTAACTCATTTAAGTGACATTGAATGGAGAGCGATAGAACGCATTCGTGTGGTCGTAGGCGAGCCAGCCGTTAGCGCAATGTTGTTCGCTTTACAAAGAGACAAGCAACATGCGACTATAGCCGAGTTTATACAGCATGAACTCGACAGGACCCAAGAGAAAATAACCTTGCTTTACCATCAAGGCTCTCAACACACAGAGGTGTTAAGAAAACAGGGTGCTCAATAATGAGAACTGTTGAGACAGCATCATTAACATGCTGCTAATGGGCCGACACTTCCACGTTGACCCAAAAGCTTAAAGATCGAAATCTCTAAGTTTAAGGCAGTCGAAGGCGACTCCCTTATAAAATGGTTCATTAAATTAAACGAATCCATTGAAACTCGCCGTACCAGTGTTGATGCGACGAAAGTGAAATTTGGCATGTCCAACTCAGCCTGACGTGCCAAATCTTGGTTTGGGGCTCAAGCTTCACGACCCACTAGTCTTTGGGTCCTATGAGGTCTTTAAGACCCGGCTCAGACAAACGTTTGAGCCGCCACGTGCGATCGAGCCGAGCTCCTGGATTTGAAGCAGGGCAACGTGATCTACACGCGTATGCTCAACATACACGATATCTGGTCAGTTGTATCGTTAGTCATCCAATTGATAAATAAACACAGGAAATTGTTTATTAAAGATCCTGCATACGGCCCTGTTAAGACCCACCTGTTCCGGCTAGAATTAAAGTCGCTAGACTAAGCGATCTCTATAGCGGAACAGGAGGACTTTAGTCTTAAGCAGACTTTTGTCCACTCTGGTGCTTATCGTCCACTGAGACGACAAGAAAATGGAGGTCCAGAAGACATAGATCTCTTGTATGTGGAGAGCGAGACCTAGCTCTTCAAGTCACAAACGATTGCAAAAATGCAATCGTTGTCAAATGATGGGCCACAACACCTATGGATGTAGTGCCCCAAGTGTAACGGGGCACTGCGACTTGTACTGTTTCAGTACAAGTCCACTTCACACTGCTTCAGATGTGAGTGGTGCCTCCCGTTAGGTGACGTACACTGTACGTATAGAGGAAGACTTCTCTTAAGTCAAGTTAGCTTAAGAGTGTAAAATGAAAACTGTATTAATATAGTTAAGTGTCTTGTTAATCTATCTTTGTAAGTGTTGTCTTAACTATTAACTAATACTAAACATGTAAATGAATTCTTATCTATCTTATCTCGTAACTCTCTTTGATTACTTCTACAGCTGATTAGTCTGCGGGATAAATAGACATAATGGTCTATACCTATTTATGGATAAGAATTCAGGAAATTACTATTTAAAGTAATTTCCTCCAAATATTATCTACCTTTTGGATAATATTAATTAACAATCTTTTATTGTTAATTTCATGTAACGATACACCCCGTTACATCACCCCTCCCTTAAACGACAATCACTCTGAATGTCATTAGGTGGAGTGGTCGCTAAATGACCACTTAATTTTTAAAATGATTTTGATTGGTCAGATCCATCATTTTAAATTCCATCGCATGAAGGAACAATTCATGCGGGGTGAGGATAGTGTTGAACCTTCGGCTGCGGTTCGTGCAGCCGCGGGTGACGCATTGTTATCTCTTGCGGTAGACGTTCCGTCTACCGTAGTGTCTTCCACTCGCACAACACTTGGTGTTGCGAGTGCACGTGGTGATTCACCACGTGAGTACGACCCCTCTTTAGAGGTCGATTATGAGTGCGAGTCGGACGAAATGGCCGACTCGGGGAGGATGGAACAGTCGCCTGATACCCGTCAGGCGGCTGATTATGAGCCTTCGAATGAGA